>NC_041387.1:367871758-367911226 GCF_002162155.2 Triticum dicoccoides | reverse complement strand
GCACCCGCCGCCGCACCACCTCTGGCCCCTGCCGCCGCACCACCTCCGGCCCCGCACCGTCGCACCACCTCCATCCCGTGCCGCTGGACCACCTCCCGCCCCCGCGCCGCAACACCAACACCTTCCCTAGATCTGGCCGCGCTGCCGATCGGGGCGCCCCTGCCTCCCCATGTTGGAGCGCCCCTGCCTCCTTCTCCTCGTGAATTACATCCGACCGCCGGCGCTTTCCCCGCCGCCACAACCACATCCACCACAGTCGCCTCCCCGCCCCAGATCCAGGAGTGGGCGCCGCCTCCCCCCAATGACAGATCAGTCCAGATCGAGGTGGGGGCGGCCAAGACTTGCCGCTGACGGGCGCGACCGACACCGTCCCCGCTCGATCTCGTGCCTTCCCCGCGCCCCCACCCAGCGAGCTTCTCCACCGACCGGATCCGCCGTCAGCGCGGCCACCCTCTGCCATGACTCCTCCTACGGTCCCAGGCGAGCCCCCCTCCGCCCCCACCCCCGGGTGCGGTGCCAATGGGGTACATGGTGTCGGCGGTGGCGAGGGTGCTGGAGCAGCCGATGGCGTGGGGCGCGGCCTGCGAGATGGCGCTGCTCACGGGGCTGCTCTGGGCGGCGGCCCTCATCGGCCTCCTGCTCGGCTGGGCCGCCACATCGTCGCCCCCGCCGACCCGCCGCAGTTCGCTTCACTCGACTTCTGGAGGGCCCAGCTCCGCGCCTGCATCTGCGCCCCTCTCGACTACCTCGCCGGCATGCGGCATCAGCAGCAGCAGCAGCAGGAGTAGGAGGACGACGAGGCTTCCCCTGCAAGGGTACGTTGCCTAGTAGGCACGCGAGATGCTCGGTGAAATGCCTGCCTGGTTCTTCTTGGTTTGGGGAGTTGTTGCTGTTGTCAAACCCGTGTGTTCTTTAGTGGGGATTTGGTGAAAGCGGAGTGGTCGAACCTGCTGCTGGTATTTCACCTTGGCAGGTCGTCAGAGATAGCGAACGAGGAGCTGGTGGTGGGGAAGGCTGACCTGGTGAACCTCTGGAGGCTGGTGGAGGGCAACGACAGCGGCCCGGCGTCAATCAAGATGATGTATGAAGTGCAATTTGTTTCGTGTGTATCAAAATTTAGTCGACCACATTTTGAGTTGACCGTCTGATGCAATGCCTTTTTAGTTGGAAGCAGTTCTATTGGATGCCCCATTACTCCGCAGTGCCTTTTTAGTTGGAAGCAGTTCTATTGGATGCCCCATTACTTAATTTTGTTGTTGTTGAAAAGTGCACTTCATTAGTTCATTGTAAAAACAACATTTCATTACCGTGATTTGGCTGGTGGAGAGTGCAGATTTTGTATGCTATAAAACTCCTCTGTTGTCCACTTGGTAAACACAAAACAAAAAAGATCTCAAAATGAAGCTCGCTTCTATATTAGATGTAGTTCACTCGCTCAGTCCTTGTGGTCCACTCGCTTGGTCAACGCGCGTAAAAAATTAATAAGTAAGAAAAGAAGACAACAAAAACTAATGAGGTTCACTTTTGCTATTGTTGCGGTTCATTTCGGGAGTGTTGCGATCCACTCTCGTTCAAAAAAAAGTTGAAAAAAGACAACAAAAACTTTTGCGTGAAAGTTTATGTCCGACCAAAAGAAATCATGAAGTTCACTTGACTGCCTACTGCAGTGCGGTTTCCGTTTGAAGCAGTGTGTTTTCTGTACGATGAAAGGTCCACTCGCTTGGTCAGCGCGCATAAAAAATTAATAAGTATAAAAAAGACAACAAGTACTCATGAGGTTCACTTTTGGTAGTGTTACGGTTCACTTTCGGAAGTGGTGTGGTCCACTCTCGTTCAGAAAAAAGTTGAAAAAAAGACAACAAAAACTTGTGCGAGAAAGTTTATGTTCGACAAAAAGAAATCATGAAGTTCACTTGACTGTCTGTTGGAGTGCGGTTTTCAGTTTGAAGCAGTGTGTTCTTCTGTCCGACGACGATTTTGATGTCACGAAAAAAACAGTGTCCGCTTTTTGCTAATTTTAAAACTGCTCTTAAAACGTAAGGAAAGAGAGAGTGTGTTCTACATGAAAAAGTTGCGTATCGTCAATATCTTTCCAACGGCATATCATTTGAATCATTTCAACAACCGGTTTGTAAAAATTAAAAAAAAGGCCGCTGCCATTCGTCCTCCGCCGCACGATTTTCAAAATTAACTTAAAACCGTAAAGAATCTCAAAACCATTCCTACATATGAAAGTTGCGCCTTGTCCATAGCTTTCCAACAACGTATCATACGCCTCGTTTCGACAAACGGTTCAAAAACTAGAGCGAAAACAGTACCGAAAATTTGAAAAAATTTGAAAAACAGAATTTTGCGATTTAGTAAATTTGAAACTGCTCTTAAACCATAATGAATTAGAGAAAGATTTATATATGGAAAAGATGCGCCTCGACGATATCTATCCAACGGCGTATCATTTGCTTCATTCCGACAAGCGATTTAGAAAAAATCGCAAAAATACGTTCGCTGCCACTTGTCATCCGCCGTGCCATTTTTGAAGCTGCTCTTAAACCGTGAGGAATCTCGAAAAGTGTTCAACATAGTGAAGTTGCGCCTAATCCATAGCTTTTGAACGGTGTATTATACGCCCCGTTCCCATAAACAATCAAAAAATTAGAGTGAAAACAGTAACGAAAAAACACTGCGTGCAATTTTTTTCCGACGTGAATTTCACTAGTCTATATTGCAGTGCTCGTCGTCAAGAAGATGCAGTGCACTTGTGTTCAGCGTGCAGTGCGAAAGTGGTGTGCAGAATAGACTATCTGTATATATAAGATCATCTAATGTTTGTTGTACAAGCTGGACTTCTTCGTTGTTCATACTTGAACTTCTGCTTTTCCTTCTTTGCAATGTAATACAGCAAGTCATCTGTATTTCTTTCCTTTTTTTGTATCATTTTTCATTCTTGTATTGGTTTGATTGACGGAGTCCCGTGAGCAACCATGGAATTAATTGGCCGATGGATATGAATCTTTTTCTAGTCTGTTTCCATACTTCTAATAGTTTTTTGGACTTCACTTAATAACTATCCTTAACTTATGTATGCTAATTGTTTTTAACATGTTAACTAATTCATTGTTTTTCAAAACACCAAACTTCTATATCATCACTATTTGAACTTCTTATGTTAATTATGTTTGTTATTTAATTCCTAATTTTTACCTATATTCAGGGATAGTTTTTTGGATCATCCAAGGTCTGTAGTAGAAGTTGGACTTCTATGGTACGAGTGATTGAACTTCTGGGTTTCCACATTGCAAGGCAGTGCACCATTGTGCTCTATATTTCTTGATTTTTTTTGTAATTTTCAATTTGTGAATTGGTTTTGAGTTTGTCCCATGTGCAACCATGGGATTAGTCCCAAGTATGTATGCATACTTTTTTATTTTTTTGTAACATGTTTGCATACTTCGAACAATGGTAGCACTTCAGTACGTATTTAACATGAACTTACTAGATTTTTTCTCCTGTATAATTTGCATTTTTTGACATGTTCATTTGATGTTTTCTCAAACCCCCTAACTTCTGTGTCTTTACAATTTGAACTTGATCAATAATTTTGATATTTTTTGGGATTTTAATAATTTAATCATTGAAAACCGCATTGCGCCTAAACCTAGCGCGCAACAATGCAGTAGCACGAGGCCGAGCTGGGGGGAGGGGAGGGTCGGGACCCCCTCCCCCTACGAGACCTAGACAGGAACGAGCCGGAGCAGGCGACGAGACGGCGTGCTGCATCGTCGCATGTGGAGGCGAGTCTGATAACTCACAAGTATAGGGGATCGCAACAGTTTCCGAGGGTAGAGTATTCAACCAAAATTTATTGATTCAACACAAGGGAAGCCAAAGAATATTCTCAAGTATTAGAAGTTGAGTTGTCAATTCAACCACACCTGGATAACTTAGTATCTGCAGCAAACTATTTAGTAGCAAAGTAGTATGGAGGTAACGGTAACAGTAGCAGTTTTGTAGCAATTGTAACAGTAGCAACGGTAAAGTAAATAAGCAAAGCACAATATGTGAAAAGCTCATAGGCATTGGATCAGTGATGGATAATTATGTCGGATGCGATTCCTCATGTAATAGTTATAACATAGAGTGACATAGAACTAGCTCCAGTTCATCAATGTAATGTAGGCATGTATTCCGAATATAGTCATACGTGCTTATGGAAAAGAACTTGCATGACATCTTTTGTCCTACCCTCCCGTGGCAGCGGGGTCCTAATGGAAACTAAGGGATATTAATCCCTCCTTTTAATAGAGTATCGGACCAAATAATTAACACATAGTGAATACATGAACTCCTCAAACTACGGTCATCACCGAGAAGTATCCCGATTATTGTCACTTCGGGGTTGTGGGATCATAACACATAATAGGTGACTATAGACTTACAAGATAGGATCAAGAACTCACATATATTCATGAAAACATAATAGGTTCATATCTGAAATCATGGCACTCAGGTCCTAGTGACAAGCATTAAGCATAGCAAAGTCATAGCAACATCAATCTCAGAACATAGTGGATATTAGGGATCAAAACCCTAACAAAACTAACTTGATTAAATGGTAAATCTCATCCAACCCATCACCGTCCAGCAAGCCTACGATGGAATTACTCAGGCACGGTGGTGAGCATCGTGAAATTGGTGATGGAGGATGGTTGATGATGATGACATCGATGAATCCCCCTCTCCGGAGCCCCGAACGGACTCCAGATCAGCCCTCCCAAGAGAGCTTAGGGCTTGGCGGCGGCTCCGTATCGTAAAACGTGATGAAACTTTCTCTCTGATGTTTTTCTCCGTGAAAGCAAATATGGAGTTGAGGTCGGTGGACGTCCAGGGGCCCCATGAGGCAGGGGGTGCGCCCTAGGGGAGGGGGCGCCCCCCCCACCCTCGTGGACAGGGTGTGGGCCCCCTAATGCTGATTCTTTTGCCAGTATTTTTTATTTATTCTGAAAAGTTGCTCTGTGGATTTTCAGGTCATTCCGAGAACTTTTATTTCTACACAAAAGTAACACCATGGCAGTTTTGTTGAAAACAGCATCAGTCTGGGTTAGTTCCATTCAAATCATGCAAGTTAGAGTCCAAAACAAGGGCAAAAGTGTTTGGTAAAGTAGATACAATGGAGACATATCAACTCCCCCAAGCTTAAACCTTTGCTTGTCCTCAAACAATTCAGTTGACAAACTGAAAGTAGTAAAGAAAAACTTTTAAAAACTCTGTTTGCTCTTGTTGTTGTAAATATGTAAAGCCAGCATTCAAGTTTTCAGCAAAGATTATGAACTAACCATATTCACAATAACACTTAGGTCTCATGTTTACTCATATCAATGGCATAATCAACTTGCGAGCAATAATAATAAAACTCGGATGACAACACTTTCTCAAAATAATCATAATATGATATAACAAGATGGTATCTCGCTAGCCCTGTCTGAGACCGCAAAACATAAATACAGAGCACCTTTAAAGATCAAGGACTGACTAAACATTGTAATTCATGGTAAAAGAGATCCAGTCATAGTCACACCCAATATAAACTAATAGTAATGCATGCAAATGACAGCGGTGGTCTCCAGCGGGTGCTTTTTAATAAGGGGGTGATGACTCAACATAAAAGTAAATAGATAGGCCCTTCGCAGAGGGAAGCAGGGATTTGTAGAGGTGCCAGAGCTCGAGTTTGAAATAGAGAATAACATTTTGAGCGGTATACTTTCACTGTCAACATAACAACTATGAGATCTCGATATCTTCCATGCTACACACATTATAGGCGGTTCCCAAACAGAATGGTAAAGTTTATACTCCCCCACCACCAACAGGCATCAATCCATGGCTTGCCCAAAACAACGGGTGCTTCCAACTAGCAACAATCCTGGGGGAGTTTTGTTTAATTATTTTGATCTGATTTGAGCATGGGACTGGGCATCCTGATTACCAGCCATTTTCTCGTGAATGAGGAGCGGAGTCCACTCCTCTTGAGAATAACCCACCTAGCATGGAAGATACAAACAACCCTAGTTGATACATGAGCTGCTCGAGCATACAAAACAGAATTTCATTTGAAGGTTTGGAGTTTGGCACATACAAATTTACACGGAATGGCAGGTAAATACTGCATATAGGAAGGTATGGTGGACTCATATGGAATAACTTTGGGGGTTATGGAGTTTGGATGCACAAGCAGTATTCTCGCTTAGTACAGGTGAAGGCTAGCAAAAGACTGGGAAGCGACCAACTAAGAGAGCGACAACAGTCGTGAACATGCATCAAAATTAATAAACACCGAGTGCAAGCATGAGTAGGATATAATCCACCATGAACATAAATATCGTGAATGCTATGTTGATTTTGTTTCAACTACATGCGTGAACATGTGCCAAGTCAAGTTACTCGAATCATTCAAAGGAGGATACCACCCTATCATACCACATCACAAACATTTTAATAGCATGTTGGCACGCAAGGTAAACCATTATAAGCTCCTAGCTAATTAAGCATGGCATAAGCAACTATAATCTCTAATTGTCATTACAAACGTATTTATTCATAATAGGCTGAATCAGGAACGATGAACTAATCATATTTACAAAAACAAGAGCGGTCCAGTTCATACCATCTTCTCTCATCTCAATCAATCGATCATTTATCTTTCACTTTAACGACCAAATAATGTGTATAACAATAATATTGCACGTGCATTGGACTAAGCTGGAATCTGCAAGCATTCAATTCAAGGGAGAAGACAAGGTAATTTGGGCTCTTGGTTAAATCAGCAATCATGCATATAAGAGCCACTAAACATTTTCATTATGGTCTTCTCCTCTTGACCCCCAAAGGAAAGAAAAGAAATAAAAATGTTTACACGGGAAAGCTCCCAACAAGCAAAAGAAGAACGAGAAATCTTTTTGGGTTTTCTTTTAATTACTAATACAAGCATGGAAAGTAAACTTAATATTATTTTGTTTTTTCTTAAGGTTTAATATACACATAAGAAGAAAGCTAGAAAAATAAATTAAACTAACATGGATAATACAATGAAAATATAAGAGCACCAACAACTAGAATGAGTGTGTGAACATGAATGTAATGTCGGTGAGAAATACGTACTCCCCCAAGCTTAGGCTTTTGGCCTAAGTTAGTCTATGGCCATGGGTAGCCTGACTGATATCCGAAGTTGTAACTAGGGCCATACTGAGATGCAGTAGCCATTGCGTCCTGGGTTGCGGCATGGCGGCGAGCTGCCTCCGTCCTCCTCTCGTACTTCGTTGCCTCCTCCCTAGTTATAACATATCTTCTTTTTGCCTAATAATCAAAAAGTGCAGGAGCAGGGAGAGTAATATGGATAGCTCGACGTTTGTCAAAGATTAGTCGATACTGGAGGAATTGTTCATTCCTTTGAAGAAAATGATGACTAACCATGGCATTATAATCTAAATAAGCGGGAGGCAACTCCCTATCATCTTCATGTGGAGGTATACTAAGATAATTAGCCACACGGGTCGCATAGATCCCTCCAAACAAATCTCCAACTAAACCATTATTATGCAACCTACGTGCAACAGTCGCCCCCAAGGTTTATTGTTTGTCACCTAATACATCACTCTTGAGAACACAAAGATCAGGAACACACATGTGACATGCTTCATCTTTACCGTTAATGCATCTACCAATGAAAAGAGCAAAATAATGTATAGCAGGAAAGTGGATGCTCCCTATGGTAGCTTGCGCTATTTCTCTAGATTCTCCCATAGTGATACTAGCAAGAAAGTCTTTATATTCAAATTTACGGGGATCATTAAAACTGCCCCACTGAGGGAGTTTACAAGCAATAGTGAAATTTTCTAGGTCCATGGTATATGATTTATCATAAATATCAAAAAAGACAGTTGGAGAATTATGCGAAGATGTAAATTTAAACCTTCTCACGAATGAATCAGTAAAATAGTAGTACTGAGGATACTTATCTTGCATGAAGTCCTCAAGATCGGCATTACACACATATGCATCAAATTTATCATTGATGCCTGCTTTAACCATAAAGTCTTCTGACGGCCATTCACAAGGCCGCACGTCAGCTTCCCTTGGTGGTTCATCGTCCTGCTCACGCATTGCGAGCGTGGGTCCTTTCTTTCTTGAAGAACCACCTTGGTACATTTTCCTAGACATATTTCTTCCTCTGAATTTTTTTTGAAATTTTTAGTAACTCAAAATAAAAGTGAATCAAACTCAACAAAACTAATAGCAACTACTCCCACAAGTGCCTAGAGCCTATATCATGCATTAGAATTACATGGGACCTCATAAATTTGACATGCAAGCTCAAGAACGGGGTCACCTAGGTAGCAAAAATTTGCAATGAATAAAGCACTAGAAGAAAAACTAATTGGACCATTGGAGGAGTCACATACCAAGGAACAATCTCCCAAAGCAGTTTTCTGAATGGAGCTTTGAGCAAGGAGATAAAAAATGGCAGCAAAGTGAGCTAGAACTCGTGCTTGAGTTGGATGGTGATTTTTTGGGAGGAAGATGAAGTGTGTGGGAGCGGGAATAAGTGGAGGGGGGCCACCATGGGCCCACAAGGCAGGGGGCGCACCCTACAGGGATGGGCGCGCCCAGGACCCTCGTAGTCAGGTGCCAGCACCCCCTGCTGTGTTCTCAGTGCCAGATATTCTCTAATATTCCAGAAAAAATCATATTAAATTTGCAGGGCATTTGGAGAACTTCTATTTTTGGGATATTTCATGGATAATTCAGAAAACAGACAGAAAAATACTATTTTTACTTTATTTAATCTAAATAACAGAAAGTAGAGGGAGGATACAGAAGTTTGTGCCTTCTAATTTCATCCATCGCATGCTCATCAAAAGGAATCCACTAACAAGGTTGATCAAGTCTTGTTAACAAACTCATTCCGAATAACATGGAACCGGAGAAATTTCAAATAACACTAGGTTACCTCAACGGGGATATGCATATCCCTAATAATAAGAATATCATATTTCTTCTTGACAGTAGGAAGAGGAAATTCAAAACCTCCAATAATGATAGTTGGAATTTTTCCAATAGAATTGATGCTATGAACTTGAGGTTGTTTCCTCGGAAAGTGTACCGTATGCTCATTAACATTAACATGAAAAGTGACATTGCCCTTGTTGCAATCAATAACAGCCCCTGCAGTATTCAAGAAGGGTCTACCAAGGATAATCGACATACTATCGTCCTCGCGAATATCAAGAATAACAAAGTCCGTTAAGATAGTAACGTTTGCAACCACAACAGGCACATCCTCACAAATACCAACAGGTATAGGAGTTGATTTATCGACCATTTGCGAAGATATTTCAGTAGGTGTCAACTTATTCAATTCAAGTCTATGATATAAAGAGAGAGACATAACACTAACACCAGCTCCAAGATCACATAAAGCAGTTTTAACATAGTTTCTTTTAATGGAGCATGGTAGAGTTGGTACTCCTGGATCTCCAAGTTTCTTAGGTATTCCACCTTTAAAAGTATAATTAGCAAGCATGGTGGAAATTTCAGCTTCTGGTATCTTTCTTTTATTTTTAATAATGTCCTTCATGTATTTAGCATAAGGATTCACTTTAAGCATATCAGTTAAGCACATACGTAAGAAGACATGTCTAATCATTTCAGCAAAGCGCTCAAAATCCTAATCATCCTTTTTCTTGGATGGCTTAGGAGGAAAAGGCATGGGTTTCTGAACCCATGGTTCTCTTTCTTTACCGTGCTTCCTAGCAACAAAGTCTCTCTTATCATAACGTTGATTCTTTGATTGTGGGGTATCAAGATCAACTGCAGGTTCAATCTCTACATCTTTATTATTGCTAGGTTGAGCATCAACATCAACATTATCACTAGGTTCATGTTCATCACCAGATTGTGTTTCAGCATCAGAAATAGAAATATCATTAGGATTCTCAGTGTGTCTACAACAGGTTCACTAGAAGCATGCAAAGTCCTATCATTTTTCTTTTTCTTCTTTTTATAAGGACTAGGTGCATCTACATTGTTTCTCTGAGAATCTTGCTCAATTCTCTTAGGGTGGCCTTCGGGATAAAAAGGTTCCTGAGTCATTTTACCGGTTCTAGTAGCCACTCTAACAGCAAACTCATGTTTATTATTTAATTCATTGAGCAGATCACTTTGACCTCTAAGTACTTGTTCTGCTTGAGTGGTAACCATAGAAGCATATTTACTAATGAGTTTAAGTTCACCTTTAACTCTAGCCATATAATCACTCAAGCGTCCAATCATGTAAGCATTACTCTTTAATTCCCTACCAACATAAGCATTAAAGTTTTCTTGTCTAGCCATAAAGTCATCAAATTCATCTAAACATTGGCTAGGAAACTTAGTAGAGGGGATTTCAACTTTATCATATCTATAGAGAGAATTTACCTTTACTACCTGTGTCGGGTTATCAAGACCATGTGTTTCTTCAATAGGTGGTATATTAAGACCATGTATTTCTTCAACCGGAGGTAAATTCTTAACATCTTCAACTTCAATACCTTTTTCTTTGATAGATTTCTTTGCCTCTTGCATATCTTCAGGACTGAGAAATAGAACACCCCTCTTCTTCGGAGTTGGTTTAGGAGTTGGCTCAGGAATTGGCTCAGGAAGTGTCCAATTATTTTCATTAGTCAACATATTATTCAATAGCAATTCAGCTTGATCGACTGTTCTTTCCCTGAAAACACAACCAACACAACTATCCAAGTGGTCCTTGGAAGCATCAGTTAGTCCATTATTAAAGATATCAAGTATTTCATTTTTCTTAAGAGGATGATCAGGCAAAGCACTAAGTAACCGGAGAAGCCTCCCCCAATCTTGTGGGAGACTCTCTTCTT
Source organism: Triticum dicoccoides (assembly GCF_002162155.2). NCBI lineage: Eukaryota > Viridiplantae > Streptophyta > Magnoliopsida > Poales > Poaceae > Triticum > Triticum dicoccoides. The sequence continues at coordinate 367,900,304 of NC_041387.1, read as the reverse complement.
CAATTTGCACAAAATTATATATTTCCCTCAAGGCAGCTTGTTTCTTATGAGCAGGGAAATATTTAGCAAGGAAGGAATAAATCATATCCTAGGGACTACGCACACAACGAGTATAAAGAGAATTAAACCAAGTTTTAGCATCACCCTTTAATGAGAATGGAAATATCTGAAGGATATAATAGTAGCGAGATTTCTCATCATTAGTGAACAGGGTCGCTATATCATTCAATTTAGTAAGATGTGCCACAACAGTTTTAGATTCATAGCCATGGAAAGGATCAGATTCACCCAAAGTAATTATCTCAGGATCGACAGAGAATTCATAATCCTTATCAGTAACAAAAATAGGTGAAGTGGCAAAAGCAGGGTCATATTTCATTCTAGCATTCAGAGTTTTCTGTTTCAATTTAGCTAATAATTTCTTAAGATCAAATCTATCATTGCAAGCAAGAAAATCTCTAGCAGTTTCTTCATCCATAACATAACCCTCAGGAACAACAGGCAATTCGTACTTAGGGGGAGAACCTTCATCATCACTATCTTCAATAATTTCATTTTCAATGATTTCATTCTCTCTAACCCTAGCAAGTTGTTCATCAAAAAATTCACCTAATGGCACAGTAGTATTAAGCAAAGAAGTAGTTTTATCATAAGTATCATGCATAGTAGAAGTGGCATCATCAATAACATGCGACATATCAGAATTAATAGCAGAAGCAGGTTTAGGTGTCGCAAACTTACACATAACAGAAGGAGAATCTAGTGCAGAGCTAGATGGCAGTTCCTTACCTCCCCTCGTAGTTGAGGCATAAATCTTAGTTCTTTCGTCTTTCAAGTTCCTCATAGTGACCAGCAGATATAAATCCCAAGTGACTCAAAGAATAGAGCTATGCTCCTCGGCAACGGCGCCAGAAAATAGTCTTGATAACCCACAAGTATAGGGGATCGCAACACTTTTAGAGGGTAGAGTATTCAACCCAAATTTATTGATTCGACACAAGGGGAGCCAAAGAATATTCTCAAGTATTAGCAGTTGAGATGTCAATTCAACCACACCTGGATAACTTAGTATCTGCAGCAAAGTATTTAGTAGCAAAGTAGTATGGAAGTAACGGTAACTGTCGGTGTCAAAACCGGCGGATCTCGGGTAGGGGGTCCCGAACTGTGCGTCTAGGCGGATGGTAACAGGAGACAAGGGACATGATGTTTTTACCCAGGTTCGGGTCCTCTCGATGGAGGTAAAACCCTACTCCTGCTTTATTAATATTGATGATATGGGTAGTACAAGAGTAGATCTACCACGAGATCAGAGAGGCTAAACCCTAGAGGCTAGCCTATGGTATGATTGTTGTTCGTCCTACGGACTAAAACCCTCCGGTTTATATAGGCACCAAAGAGGGTTAGGGTTAAACAGAGTCGGTTATAATGGTAGGAGATCTACAAATCTGTATCGCCAAGATTGCCTTCCACGCCAAGGAAAGTTCCATCCGGACACAGGACGAAGTCTTCAATCTTGTACCTTCATAGTCCAGCAGTCCAGCCAATGATGATAGTTCGGCTATCCGGACACCCCCTAATCCAGGACTCCCTTAGTAGCCCCCGAACCAGGCTTCAAGGGCGATGAGTCCGGTGCATAGATTGTCTTCGGCATTGCAAGGCGGGTTCTTCTCCCAATCCTGTGTACCCGTTGAATAGCGTCCTGCTTGTTCTAAATATTGTGCTCCTTGGCTTCCACGCCCAATAATGGCCATCTTCCACGTGTTGAACGAATGCGAAAAGCCAGGTTATTTTTACATTTACCCCACTAGCTGCGCAAATGAGCTGCCTCTAAAAGAGACGAGGATCTAGATCCGAATCACACCATCCTCCCTCCGCGAGCATTCATCGGAGCGCATCTGACAAAAATCCATTCCATCATGGACGGTCGAGGCGGCTCCTCCTCTCGCCCTCCCAGCCCTCGACCTGGAGATTGGGAGAGATGCTCTGTCCCACACAGTGAGCTAGTGGCGCTCCAAACCAAGGGATTTCTTCCCCCAGCCTTCATGGTTCCGGTTCGAGCCAGACTCGCCACCTATAAGGGCGGAAAGCAAGCAGAGAGCGTCCCCAGCCCCTCCAAAGGAGAGCGGGTATGCCTTATCTCTTATTTGATAAGAGGGCTCGGATTTCCAATTCATCCGTTTCTCCGGGGGCTCCTGGAGTTCTACGGCCTCCAGTTGCACAACCTTACGCCTGCCTCCATTTTGCATATTGTGGGCTTCGTGGCCCTTTGCGACCTGTTTTTGGGCATCGAGGCTCATTTTGTGTTGTGGAAGAAGTTGTTCTGCCTTGTGCCCCGTTCTCAAGAGGGGTCAAAATATCAAGTGGGCGGAGCCGAACTGTGGCGCATCGCCGAACTGGATATCTATCCGGAACCCCGAAGAAGGCGTCCGAAGTCTGGCCTTCGGCATGGTTTTATATAGAAGATGTCCCCCTGCCGGACCCTGTTCAGGTCGGCCTCCCTGAGTTTAATAACGCTCCTTTGAAGAAACGCCTAAGATGGCGTCCACGGAGCCCTCAAAAGGAAAATGGCAGGGGTGTCCTTTACCTGATGAGCCGGTTAAGGTTGTTAGCTCATTCCGGACTGACCATGATCGGGGTCATGGCCACATGCATTATGCGGGGGTGCATCCGCTCCAGTATAGAGGCCATGGGCGGGGAGGACGATGCCACCCGCTGTGGCTGTAAGGGGCCGGGATCAGTCGCCGATCTGATGAAGATCTTGTCCGCATTGTACAAGGGAGAAGAGGAGGAATTTCTCCGCGTCAATCCATAGAACGGATTTTCTATGCACAACCCTCCAAGCTGGGTAAGCGGACATTTATTTTTGCCTATCTGATCCGTACTCCCATAGTCAAGCATCTAATTTTGTGGTTTCGGCGCAGGAACTGCGCCGGGCCGTAAAGGATATAAACAGCTCGCCTCCACAACCCGAGGATCCGGAACGGTTCCTCGATCCGACCTCCCAAGAGGATCCGGACATATCGGTGGAGCTGATCGATGGGGTATTTCACCAACTGAGCATCGATAATGCATTGGTCGCCATTACGGCCGATTACCCCGGAATACTTCCGGCCTCGCAGGTGACTGAGACCGAAGTCCCAGTACTTTGAAAATGACCCATCCGTGCTTGTTTTTGATCACCGTATACCAATGGTGTTTCGCAGGGGAAGTCCTAGAGGCGGAAGGCCGAGCCTACACGGCTAGTCAACAAGGGACAGCCAGGCCCAACAGGCTGAAAAGAAGTGCAGTCCAGATTGAAACGCCGGTGCAACGGTATGGCGCGTCATCTTAATCCCAGGTTTTATTCCCGGGAGGCATACTAATGCTCGTGCTTTTTCAGGAAGAAGAGCGCTCGCCGGACTGTATCCGGAGAGGTTGCCAATCAATCCTCCGCTCGCCAGGCTCCAAAGCCAGGTCCAGAAGCGGAGGCGAACACGAGGCATGCGTCGGATGCTCCTCCGACAGAGGATGTCGACAGGTTATCTGCCACCAATTCCGAGGAGGAGAGTGCCATGAATCACAGGCGTCGCCGGACAGTTCTTCATGACGCATGTTTCCCCACAGAGGCATTGGATGCCTTCAATTCGGGAGATGCGCACCTCCATGCCGCTCAAAATGGTCTAGCCAGAGCCACGGAGCAGTATGTGAAAGACATACGGGTGAGAAAATTTGACAGTTATATATGCCAGTAGCCCCTAAGACTTGAAATAGTTAGAATAACTGATTTAAGGATCATTTATTGTGCAGAATCTTACAGAAAAGAATACCCAACTGTCCCAGGAGCTGGAGGAGTGCAAAGCCCAACTTGAGGCCGCACTAGCCGCAACGGGGGAAGCCAAAGAGACCCCCTCTGGTAATATATGCTTCAAAAGATAAGTAATTTGTAAAGTGCGGCGTGTGTATAAGTCTGACAATAATATTGCGGATGGTGCCGGGATAGATCCGGACAAGCAATAGCTCATGCGCCGGTTAAAGGCCGGCGAGAATGTGCTTACAAGGGTGAGGCAAGAGAAAAATAATCTCCAAGATGCCAACACCAAGCTGGGTGAGGAACTAAAGGATGTTCGTGCCCAGCTGTCTGACTCCGTTAAGGAGAATCGGCGGATTCGATGCGGCATTTTTAGTAAGTGCTTGAACGAACTTTGAAAAAGAGTTCGGCGAGGAATTCGACTAACAGATGTATGTCTGTAGGTGTGCTCACAGGCCGTCCTCCAGAGGAAATGCCTGGTTCTACAGGTGACCTTCTTCCCGAGCTCTTGCAACTGCACGAGCGAGTTCGGCAGGTGATGAAAGGCGTCGCCCAGGCCTTGTGGCCATGTGTCTCCCTGCCCGAAGGCCTTGGAGAGCTTGTAGAGAGGCTTCAGGGAGCGCGGCAGCGCTTTCGATTATGGAAGATATCGGCCTGCCGTCAAGGTGGCAGGGAGGCCTGGGCCATGGTGAAGACGCGGTACACGAAGGCTGACCCAAACCACATGGCCAGGTTCGGACCTGTGGGGCCTGATGGGAAGGAGATCCCTGTGAGCTTAGTGTATGGCCAAGTAGAGTTGGCCGCAAAGTATTCCCAGCAGGACTGTAAACTAGACAGCCTATTAGATGGCATTGAAGAGGAATACAATTAGTCGAATTGACTATGTAATTTAAGATGACATGTAAAATGCCTTCTAGCCGGATTGTAGATCGTTTGTCATAGCGGACCTTTTCGATTCAACCTCGGGACCCAATAGTCCGGAGTGTGTCCGAATACCCTCGCGATTATATAAGAACCGGGGCATGCGTGGAGACCAGGCATAGGGGTCATTAGTGCTTTACCAGACAAGTGCCCAACTAGTTATGTTATATTACATGGTTAGTAAGAAACATCTTCCAGGGAGAATAGTTCCATTAGGGGTTCCTTTCCCTGGGAGGCATGCCCTAAAGTGCATGTCCGGACTGCAAAAAGGCAGAAAAACATCTTGGGGCAGATGAATAAATAGGTAAGAAATCGTCTTTTAGTTCACCGACCGAATATTCCCTTAAGAACGCTAGCTTTCGGCTTCACCCAGTTTGAGGGACACATCCGGCTGACCCGGCAGTAACAATCGCAGAGGTGCTCCCTTTACCACCTAGCCGAACAATCTGGAACGTAGGGGTAAGCACAGGAGCCAGGCAACCCAGCTTGGCCAAAACTTAAGTCATATTGATGCATATAATGGTGAATAAAAGGTATATGCGGAAGTGTGACACATATGTTGGGCATGAAGCCCGTATAGATAAGCTTCTGTTAAAGAAGCCCCCAGGTATAATGAGCATGGATAGCGCTTCAAGTGTGTGCGAACAATGCGCGAACAAGCTTTCAAAGGCTGTAATAGAAAAGGAGGGAGAAGGAGAGAAACAGAAGACAACTAATATGTAAAATATAGATGCAGGAAGGAGACGAACTCAGAATCCGGCGCTAGGTGTAGAATCTTCGGAGACGGGCTACGTTCCATGGGTTCGGCTTGAGTCGGTTATCTGATGCATCTCGCAGACGGTACGCTCCACCAATCAGGACTTGGTCCATGATAAAGGGTCGTTCCCATTTGGGCTTGAGTTTGTCCTTTTTCTTGTCTGGCAGGCGCAGAACTAACTCACCAACGTTGTAGGTTTTGGCCCGTACTTCTCTGCTTTGATATCTTCAAGCTTGTTGTTGATAAAATGTGGAACGGGCTTTTTCCACGTCACGGTCCTCCTCCAATGCGTCCAAACGGTCCTGCCGATCGAGCTCGGCTTCTCTTTCTTCGTACATGCACACGAGAGGTGAGTCATGAATTATGTCACAGGGCAGAACTGCCTCTGCGCCGTATACCATAAAGAATGGTGTAAATCCGGTGGTGCGATTTAGAGAGATCCGCAGCCCCCAGAGTACGGAGTCGAGCTCCTCTACCCAGTGCGTGTTAATTCCTTGAGGGACCGCACTAATCTGGGTTTGATGCCGCTCATGATTAGACCATTTGCTCGCTCGACATGACCGTTAGTTTGAGGGTGATAGACTGAAGCATAGTCGAGCTTGATGCCCATGTTTTTGCACCAAAGTTTGACCTCGTCGGCCGTAAAGTTTGTGCCGTTATCAGTGATGATGCTGTGGGGGACGCTGTAACGGTGTACGACCCCTGATATGAAGTCTATCACCGGTCCGGATTCGGCCTCGTATTCGGCTGCGTTGTTGGAGTCTGTATACATTATCTGGAGTACGTATTGAACCGTATCTCCAGTTGGGGACATCAGAACGACGCCAGCCCCCAGACCAGCCAACATTTTGGAACCGTCGAAGTGCATGATCCAGCTGGAATATGCGCCGTACTCTTTAGGGAGTTCGGCTTCAGTCCATTCGGCGACGAAGTCGGCCAAAACCTGCGACTTAATATCTCGCCGTGGCTTATAGGTTATGTCGAACGGGAGGAGCTCAATGGCCCATTTGGCAATCCGGCCCTTCGCGTCGCGGTTGTTTATAACGTCATTAAGAGGTACTTCGGAGGCTACTGTTATCGAACACTCTTGAAAGTAGTGTCGCAGCTTCCGGGATGCCATGAACACCGCGTACGCTATTTTTTGATAATGCGGATACCGTGACTTGCATGGAGTTAGGATAGTGGACACGTAGTAAACTGGTTTTTGAAGGGGGAACTTGTGTCCGTTCGTTTCTCGTTCGACAACAAGCACCGCGCTCACAACTTGATGAGTTGCCGCGATATATAATAGCATTGGTTCGCCTATGTTGGGCGCGGCCAGGATCGGGTTTGTTGCCAATATGGTTTTTATTTCTTCAAGCCCGGCCGTGGCGGCATCCGTCCACTCGAAGTGTTTGGTGCGTCGGAGGAGGCGATAAAGGGGTAATGCCTTTTCTCCTAAACGGGAGATAAAGCGGCTTAAAGCCGCCACGCATCCCGTTAATTTTTGTATTTGTTTGAGGTCCTTTGGGATATCCAATTGCGACAGAGCTCGTATCTTGGCTGGGTTTGCTTCAATTCCTCTACCGGATACAATGAAGCCCAAGAGCTTTCCGGCTGGTACGCCGAAAACACATTTTTCCGGGTTAAGCTTGATGTCATATGTTCAGAGATTATCGAACGTGAGCCTCAAATCATCTACTAGAGTTTCGACGTGCTTGGTTTTGACGACTACATCATCTACGTATGCCTCCACTGTTTTGCCGATCTGGTTGCCACACATGTCTGAATCATGCACTGATATGTTGCGCCGGCGTTTTTGAGCCCAAAGGGCATTGTGTTGAAGCAGAATGGGCCGTATGGGGTGATGAGTGCCGTTGCGGCCTGGTCGGGCTCTGCCATCTTAATTTGGTGGTAGCCGGAGTATTCGTCGAGGAAACACAATGAATCGTGTCCTGCGGTAGCGTCGATAATTTGATCGATGCGGGGGAGTGGGAAGGGATCCTTTGGGCAAGCCTTGTTGAGGTCCTTAAAGTCGACACATAGGCACCAGGATTTGTCTTTCTTTGGTACCATCACCAGGTTTGCTAGCCACTCCGGATGTTTTATATCTCTGGTGAATCCGGCCTCCAATAATTTGGCTAGCTCCTCTCCCATGGCCTATCTCTTGGGTTCAGAGAAGCGCCGAAGAGCCTGTTTGACTAGCTTGAATCCTTTTAGGATGTTTAGGCTGTGCTCGGCCAGCCGGCGTGGGATTCCTGGCATGTCTGAAGGGTGCCAGTCGAAGATGTCCGAATTTTCACGTAGGAATTCTCGTAGTGCGGTGTCTACATCAGGGTTTAATTGTGCCCCGATGGAGGCCGTTTTTTTGGGGTCCATTGGATGGATTTGGAATTTGACTATTTTGTCCGCTGGTTTAAAGGAGGTGGACTTGGATCTCTTATCGAGTATCACGTTGTCCCTATTCACCGTGGAGCGCAGCACAATAAGTTCCTCGGCCGCTAGGGCTTCGGATAGCACCTCAAGGGCCAGTGCGACTGTCTTATTTTCGGCGCGGAGTGCTATGTCCGGGTCACTAGCAAGAGTGATGATTCCATTGGGCCCGGGCATTTTGAGCTTCATGTACCCGTAATGGGGTATAGCTTGAAAACTTGTGAATGCCTCTCGCCCTAATAGAGCGTGATATCCGCTGCTGAACGGGGCCACTTGGAACGTGACCTCCTTGGGCCTTTAATTATCCGGCGTGCCGAACACCACATCCAGTGTGATTTTTCCTATACAACATGCTTCCCGACTGGGAATTATTCCTCTAAAGGTTATGCTGCTTCGCTTAATGCGGCTCCAGTCTATTTCCATTTTTCGGAGGGTTTCCTCGTAAATGAGGTTCAATCCGCTGCCACCGTCCATGAGTACCTTGGTAAGGCGAAAGCCGTCCACTATTGGACTGAGGACCAATGCGGCTGGTGCTCGGGCTGTTCAGAATTTAGGTTCGTCACTGGCATTAAAGGTAATAGCCGTGTCGCTCCATGGGTTTATTGTTGCTACTTGGTAGACTTCGGCAAGGCTGCGGAGTGTTCGTTTATGCATATTATTTGATGCGAAAGTCTCGAAGACTATTAATACCGTACTGGTATCCTTGGGCTGGTGCTCTGGAGTTAGAATCTCTTCGCCACTTTTGGCCACATGCCGTAGTATCCAACATGCTCTAAGGCTATGAGTTGGAGTGGCGCCCTCTGTACTATGAATTTTGCAGGGTCCATTGAGCCATCCTTCCAGTACGGTTCCATGCCCTATAGAGGGCTTTTGCTTTTTGGTGTTTAACCCGGGTGCCTGGCGATAATGCACCCTTTTATTTCGGACTAGGGTTGTATTCAGGGCCGGATTGTCCCAAAATTTGATTTCGGTTTTCCAGGCGCTTTCCATCGCACAGTACTTTCATACTATGGACGCCAAGTCAGCGAAGCATGTAATTTCACGACGGCTTACGACATTGAGGATTCCCTTGTCCGTGCAATTATTGCGGAAGAATAAAATCGCGTCCTCCTCACGGCAGTCCTTTACCCTGTTCATGACCAGCAGGAATCTGGCCCAGTAATGGTGTACTGTTTCTGCGGGCTCTTGCCGGATTTGGGATAGATCGCTTATGTTTGGGTGGGCGGGTGGAATTAAATACGGAACCCCGTCCAATTTAAGACTCATGGGCCAAGAAGTTTTCGAACTTGGAAGCTTGGGTTCTTGGATGTTTTCCAATGAATCTAGCCCGCTGCCTAACTTTAGGTTCACGGCTTGAGTGACGTCCTCCCCTCCGCGGGAATCCGGCATGGAGGGATCGGGAATCCGGACATAGCTAGTCCTTAAAATAGAAGAAGGGTCGCCGTATTGTTCCTCAACCACAGCAACATGGTGGGTAACTTGGGGAGAGTTGATCTCTCTCAGATCGGGTTTAGGCCCAATCTGATCATAGTCTGTAGCGACTCCCAAGGCGGCGATGCGATCCAAGAGCTCGTTTAAGGAAGAGAGCTCCATCGGATCTAACTTCTCGGTGAATTCCGAGTTAACGTGAAGATTGCTTTCGATGACCCGAGAAGTCATCGTCGGCGCGGTGGCCGAACAGGCGGTCATAAGAAAACCGCCTAGCCGAAGATAAAGCTCCTCTAGCAACGGTGCCGTCTTTAAAGATGGGATGAGGCATCCTTCCTGATGGAGACTGCACAGAGGAACTCTCAATGAAAGCACCAATGTCGGTGTCAAAATCGGCGGATCTCGGGTAGGGGGTCCCGAACTGTGCGTCTAGGCAGATGGTAACAGGACACAAGGGACACGATGTTTTTACCCAGGTTCGGGCCCTCTCGATGGAGGTAAAACCCTACTCCTTCTTGATTAATATTGATGATATGGGTGGTACAAGAGTAGATCTACCACGAGATTAGAGAGGCTAAACCCTAAAGGCCAGCCTATGGTATGATTTTTGTTCGTCCTATGGACTAAAACCCTCCAGTTTATATAGGCACCGAAGAGGGTTAGGGTTACACAGAGTCGGTTACAATGGTAGGAGATCTACATATCCATATTGCCAAGCTTGCCTTCCACGCCAAGGAAAGTCCCATCCGAACACGGGATGAAGTCTTCAATCTTGTACCTTCATAGCCCAGGAGTCCGGCCAAAGATGATAGTCCAGCTATCCGGACACCCCCTAATCCAGGACTCCCTCAATAATATTAGCAAAAGTAACAGTAGCAGTTTTGTAGTAATTGTAACAGTAGCAACGGTAAATTAAATAAGCAAAGCACAATATGTGAAAAGCTCGTTGGCATTGTATTAGTGATGGATAATTATGTCAGACGCGATTCCTCATGTAATAGTTATAACATAGCGTGACACAGAACTAGCTCCAGTTCGTTAATGTAATGTAGGCATGTATTCCAAATATAGTCATACGTGCTTGTGGAAAAGAACTTGCATGACATATTTTGTCCTACCCTCCCGTGGCAGCGAGGTCCTAATGGAAACTAAGGGATATTAAGGCCTCCTTTTAACAGAGTATCGGACCAAAGCATTAACACATAGTGAATACATGAACTCCTCAAACTACGGTCATCACCGAGAACTATCCCGATTATTGTCATTTCGGGGTTGTCGGATCATAAAACATAATAGGTGACTATAGACTTGAAAGATAGGATCAACAACTCACATATATTCATGAAAACATAATAGGTTCAGATCTGAAATCATGGCACTCGGGCCCTAGTGACAAGCATTAAGCATAGCAAAGTCATAGCAACAGCAATCTCAGAACATAGTGGATACTAGGGATCAAAACCCTAACACAACTAACTTGATTACATGCTAAGTCTCATCCAACCCATCACCGTCCAGCAAGCCTATGATGGAATTACTCACGCACAGTGGTGAGAATCATGAAATTGGTGATGGGGGATGGTTGATGATGACGACGGTGACGAATCCCCCTCTCCGGAGCCCCGAACGGACTCCAGATTAGCCCTCCCAAGAGAGATTAGGGCTTGGCGGCGCTCCGTATCGTAAAACGCGATGAAACTTTATCTCTGATTGTTTTCTCCGCAAAAGCAAATATATGGAGTTGGAGTTGAGGTCGGTGGACGTCTAGGGGGCCCACGAGGCAGGGGCACGCCCTAGGGGAGAGGGCACGCCCCCCACCCTCGTGGACAGGGTGTGGGCCCCTTGACGCTGATTCTTTCGCCAGTATTTTTTATTTATTCGGAAAGCTGCTCCGTGGATTTTCAGATCATTCTGAGAACTTCTATTTCTGCACAAAAATAACACCATGGGAGTTCTGCTGAAAACAGCATCAGTCCGGGTTAGTTCCAATCAAATCATGCAAGTTAGAGTCCAAAACAAGGGCAAAAGTGTTTGGAGAAGTAGATACGACGGAGAGGTATCTAAGTCCGTCACATCCGTGACCCCACAATCTATCTGAAGGGTGTGGCTCTAGGGTACGTGCGGTGGGGGTGGAAACAGAATAACTGCATTACGCTTGTCAACCTAGCGCTCAACAATTTAGTAGCGCGAGGCTGAGCCGAGGGGAGTGGGGTCGGGACACCCCCCTCCCATCCCCCTGTGAGGCCAAGATAGGAACAAGCCGGAGCAGGTGACGACGCGGCGTGCCCCGTCGTTGCATGCGGAGGCGAGTCCGTCACATCCGTGACCCCACTATCTATCTTAGGGGTGTGGCTCTGGGGTGCGTGTGGTGGGGTTGGAAATAGAATAACCGCATTGTGCCTGTAAACCTAGCGTGCAACAATGTGCTAGCGCGAGGCCGAGCTAGGGGAGGGGAGTCGGGACCACCCTCCCCTCCCCCTGCGAGGCCGAAACAGGAACGAGCCAGAGCAGGCGACGACGCGGGGTGCCGCGTCATCGCATGCGGAGGCGAGTCTGTCACATCCGTGACTCCACTATCTATCTTAGAGGTGTGGCTCTCGGGTCCATGCGGCGGGGGTAGAAATAGAATATCTGCATTGTGCCTATCAACCTAGCGTGCAGCAATGCGGTAGCGCGAGGCCGAGCCACATGTGTACTTTGTGTGTAGGTGAATTTTGAACTTTTATATTTTTTTCTAAGTTGTGTATTTTAGTTGGATATTGACTTCATATGTTTTTTTATTTGAACTTCTTCTTTTTGTTTCTTAGTGTTTATTTATTCATATGCCTTACTTCGCTTGATAGTGTACTTGAACTTCTGTTATTTATTGTTGTACTTCTTATTTGTTTGTAATTGCTTGTTTTACTTACCTTGGTAGTGTACTTGACCTTCTGTTTGCCATCAATTTTTGGTTATAAAGGATACCAACAGATTGTTATTTTGATCTTATCTTCTTAAAACAGATGCATTCAAATGGTGCATTAATTTTTTGAGAAGATGTATTTACTTTTTAGTGGCTGGGGGGTAAAGTTGTAATTACTCAGGCACTCCAACACCCACTAGATAGATCCATTTATTGACCATCTCGATGAGGGAAACACCTGTCAGAATCCCCTCCCCTTTGTCGCTTGCTCTCTTCTCCCTCTCTATCGCTCCGCTCCCTTCCTCCAACCTCCCATGATTTCTCCGCCGTTGTCTCCTGCGGTCGTGAGTGTAGTAATCGGTGCATGCCCCACTCTCCCTCGCCCAGCCCGCTCTCTTCTCGTCTGGAGTGAAGCTGCAACTGTCTCCAGTGGTTCCAAGGTGGGCGTGGCGTCATGGGGGTAGAAGAACAGCTACGGACCCATGCTTGCGGGGGTTGTTTGGAGAGATACTAATGGTGCCTCCCCCAATGCTTGCTCTTAGTTTTCGGCAGATCTGTCGAGGCCTCTCTGTTTCTTCTGTGTGCTCTCATAGTCACCTCCTATCCTTTCTTCTGATGGTTGGGTGGGAGATTAGGTAGGGTTCTTGTGCGTGTGGTTGATGGATTCCATTCCCCCGTGGTCAGATTTATCTGTGAGATGCTTGTGTGTGCTATTTCACACTTCAGACTTGTGTGGATTTCATTTCCCTTTTGGTGATTTCACTAGTGAGATGCATGTAGGAAGGGTGTGGTGTGATGGTTGTTGCTTGATATAATGTATCTACATGCATTAGTGCTATTGATTTCGTAGTCTAGATTGTGTCTTTCACATGCTAGTTAGTTTATGAGTATTGTTTTTGTTCTGCTCGCCTAGATGTGCTACTGTACATCTTTCATGATTGTTGATGTGTTTTAGTTGTTTCATCCTATGGTTTGATTTAGTTGCTTTTTCTATTGTTGTGTGATTTTCTACTTGCTAATTATATGTAATTTCTCCCCCTTTTTTGTAGGTTGATCTAGGGTTTGGAGAACCATTCATCAAGGGGGTTCTGTTGTCGTGGCTTCAAAATGATCTTCAGGTATTTTAATGTATATGCATCTTGTATTTTGAATAGCAGTTTTCTTTTATATGTCTGCCCATATCTTCACTTGGTTATCTTGTTGGACTGGCCATTCTTAAAAGTATGAACTTCTAACATAGGTGATGTGCATGCATTTTACCCTTAGTTTAAGTTAGTAGAGTGTTGCTTAATTTTTTGATGAATTGCTGATGAACTATGTCACCAAGTGTTCTTGGACTTCCCAAATGTTTCATATTTATAGTGTATATCTTTGTATTTTTGTGATCATTTTCATGTTATTGATAATTAGTTTTGGCTATGAAGTAGTATTTAAGCTCATGCTACATCTTTTTTATGTACTACTTGCTTGGGTTACATAGTTGGACTTATTTTTTTAATTATTGTTGTTTATAATGAAATTTGGTTGAACTTCTGTTTGCGCATTTGTTTTACTCCTTTGTTATATATTGTTTAACTTCTGGACATTCATCTATATGTAGTACCCCCTCTGGTGTAGATTGTTCTATTTTAGTATGTAAATTGTAGATTGTTCATTGTTTTACTACTTTGTAAGATATTGTTGAACTTATGGATATTGGACACTCATGTAAAAGAAGAACTTCCATTGGTGTAGGTTTGTGGATTAGAACTCAGCTGTATTTTTACTTCAATTGTTGCAGTTCATGATGAATTTAATAGTTCTGAAAAAATGACCCGTGATCAAGATTGAGCTTCAGAAGTTAATACTGATGCTCCAAGATCTGATGTGGCTAAAACACCTATTATTCTTTTGACTGTGATTGTTGAGGTTGCTTTGTGCCTTGAGAAAAATTGAAGACTCGAGGATCTGGCTTCTGCAGCTCTTGCTTCACCTAGTATGAGCAACTCCTTTTCATTTTTTAAACAAATCTTGAGCCATGTTTTTTGAACTTGTTCTTGTTGTGTGTTTTTGTATTTGTTCCGGACTATTTTCCTTTTTGCTATGTTTTTTGTGTTCTTGCAGATGTATCTGCAAAGGAGGGAGCTATGAACACCATCAATGATGTACTATCTGAGTTCGGTGTGGCAGAAAACACTGTTGCGGCCGAGCAGTGGGCTCCATCAGTTGAAGGCTGTGATTCTATTCCGGAGCGTTTGTGGTCTCTTCAGATGTTAGAGATGGAGTCCAAGTCAATTGATGGCACTGAACCTGTCACACAACCTGAGGATATGCCCCTTCAACTTCTTCTAGAGGATCAACACAAGAGGAAGAAGCAAGAAAATTTTGACAAGAAGATGGCGGTCCACCTTCAGAAAGGTGATGATGTTCCTGAATCTGGTGATGTTGGTGAGCTCACAGTTGAGCATGGCTCTGTTGCTGAAGGAGACGTGTCGTGTGCCACTGATGGCATGGTTGTCCCTGTGAAGAAGAAAATCAAGAAGACCGCGGCGAGGAATCATTTAGTTGGTGAAGTTACTCCTCGGGGGAGTCTATGTGTTTCAAAGGCTGCAGAACTTGCTGAAGTTGAAGGCCAAGCCCACGGTGGTATGACACGTCGTAGTCCTCGTGTGCTTGCCACTGCAGCGTCTACACCTTCTCTGCATGGTGCTGGTGCATCTGGTAAGGGAAAGAAATGCAGCGTTAAGCGCAAGGTTGCACCGACAAAGGTTAACAATAGTTGCAAGAAGCGTTCTTGTGTTAATCCAGAGGACCAGAATGATGCTGATTTCAACACTGATGACGAGGATGACGATGATGATGCTACTACTGCTGATCATGTATGAATCTCTCAAGTTTACTGTTTTTGAGAACATTTTGTAGATTGGTTGTTATATTTGTGTATGTAGTACTGCCCTGGTGAACATAGCTGACCTTCTGCTATATATAGACATAAAGAAATTAGCTGGACTGCTTGGTTTATATGGTATTATTGCCTTTGTTTACATAGCTAAACTTCTGGATATATGCATGAAGAAATTAGCTGAACTTCTTGGTATACATGCTTTTGATGCTTGGTGTACATAGTTGAACTTTTGCTCTGTAAATTTACATTTAGAATGCATCATAACTTCTGGTCAGACATGGTTGTACTACCTATGTAGACATAGTCAAACTTCTGATCTATACATTGCTATCATTTAGAAAGCAGATGTTCTTCTTGTTTTTAATGGTTGAACTTATGCTATACACATTTTGTGGTCCATGGTCTATTTGCTTATGTAGTTTTTATAATTTAGCATTAGTCAACTGGTGTAGTTTGTTTATCTCATTGTTCTGCCTTTTTCCCCGTCATTTCATGTTTTGTAGTATCAACTTGTGGCACGGCCTGAGATGAGGAAGAGAGGAGGCAAAGCAGTCAAATAAGGTGATGAAGGAGGAGATGATGCGAAACGTTTTACCAAGACGGTTCGCTGCTCACTGAAAAAAGGTGAAGTCATGCGCAAAATTGCTAGAACTTAGGCACAAGGCGAGGGTTATCAAGGCTGGTTTTGGTTGTGTGTTTGACTTGAAGGTTGATTCCAACATTTCTCGTCCTTTGATGGGCCACATCTACACGAGGATTTAACCTTCAACTATGATTCTGGGCATGGGTGAGGCAAACAAGGTTTTGAGTATTACAAGTGATGCTGTTCAACATCTTTTTGATTCCCTCAAGGTGATCGTACCCCTCCTAGGCCCTCGGAAGATGGGTTTGATAATGCCGTTATGAGGCTGAAGGCCAAACTTGGATACAAGAGGAGTGATGACATCAAGACAAAGGATCCGCGGAAGATCCTCGGGGAACTTGTGAAGGATGAGATGAAGGATGATCTGGCTCTATAGGTGATTTACCTGATTGTTTTCATCAAGGTTATTATTCCTGGTACGTCTACACGAGTGTCCAGGGAGGCATCAATGGCTGAGAATCTTGTGTTTGAAGATATGGAAAATATGGACTACTGCCAGTTGGTTGTTGATGATATTCGAAGGGTTGTGACTAGGTATCCGTTAGGGACTAGCAGAGGAAAAGCTATCACAAGTCGTGGCATCGCACCACTTCTTATGTATCTGGATTGCCTTATCATTGGCAAGAAGCCTAATGCTGACTTGAGAACTCCTCGCGTCAATTTCATGGATCAGGCCAAGCTATGTGCGCTTGCTGCTGCTGACTTGGTTAACAAGGGTGATGATGACCCAGCCAACCGGGTGTTTGGGAAACTGCCTATGAGTGTTTCTATGCATCATTCTTTACTGTGTAGTTTAACTTAAACTTCTGATACTATCTTCAATATATTATTCCATGTTCCTTCATTTGTTTTTTGATGTGTTGTATTTTGTTTTGTATGCAGTGGAAGACATAGGCTGCGGTTGTGTTCTTCAGGCATATCAAACATCATGTTCTTACTATGCCTTGTGCCACGGCCTAGGGAGTGTAACTTCCCCAATATTCGAGTTCTCCCGGGATGTCAATATTGGTGCTCCTTGTATAGATCCAGGAGGTTCTTCTGCCCGTGTGAGTGCTGCAGGTGGCGTGTCTTCTGAGGGTTTGTTTGATGCTGCCAATCTTTCCCTTGCTAGGATTGATGGTCTTCTAGAAACTATTTGTGGGGAGATGGCCTGTGTTCCACTGGTACAGCGAGGTGCTATACAAACGGTTTTTAACCCCTTTCCACGACGGCGTTCAGAACCGTCACCTAGTGAGTGTGGGCGATAGGGGGGGTCCTTCTCACACGACCCAGAAACTGTTGGGGATCTGCCCTCCTGGCACACATGCTCGACAAAATGAGGTCGTGTACGACCGGCGAGCAGTAAGTTCATCCCACACAGACAAAATACGGTTATACATACAGTAGTGCTAAAAAATACAATTATACAGACGAAATCATTTCCGGTCGTAAGTTCATCCCACATAGTCAGTCCCCATGAAACGTTTCCGTTCGTATATACATCCCGACATAGTCACTGCAAGGAAAACGTTTCCATTCGTAGGTACATCACACACAATTTTCCCCGTTAAGTCAGTTGTGATAGCGTTCCCATTGCACACAATATTAAAAAATTTATCATTTGCGTTATTGAATGCATCGCACACGGTGCGTAGAAGAAACTGTGTGGCAAAGACTGTCCATCACACATAGTTTTTATGCGGTAAACGTTTGCGCAAGGTGGCCTAAGGCAAACAGTTTTGAAGAGAATGTCGTGGGTGATTGTTCACCAATCCAACACGGTTTATTCCTAGAAACTGTGTGCGTTGCCTTAGGTCATCGCCCATGGTATTTTCTCAATAATCATTTGCAATAGCAAAAACCAATTAGCAGGCTAATTGCCCTAATATTAATAATCCATTTATTAATCTAATTGACATTCATATTAAACACATAATATATTGCATTCCCATATTAAGGAAGCAAGATTTCATAATTGAAATACATCAGAGTACAACATGATACAGCTTCAGCACTCAGCTACCCCATTACACAACTGCACCAGCACCAAGTTCCACATGCAACATCTAGAACCTTTCAAAATTAGCATCATAGACAGTACATAGACAGATGCATCTCATTGGGAAAACTGCTGAAGCGGAAGGCAAATATTGAGCCTTCACTGATGTTGAAGGTCTTTGCAACTTTAGGCCAGTGCCTGTGGATGATTGACCATCCATCCTTTGTCCTCTTCAGAAACATTTCAATATTGAACCTTGGGTGTTGTATGAAAACCTTCCTCGTTTCCTACCATAGAGGTGGTTTGAGAGGTAATCATGAGTGAACTGCTTTGGAAAGGCCTGAAAACTAGGATGTGCATAAATATCTTCTCTATATTGGAAATGGGGTGAAGGAATAAAAAAGGCAAGGTATAATAGTGAGTACCATCTTGTAGTGAATTGATGTCTTCTTCATTGTGCAGACAAAGATCTTGTTGTTTTTTGTTGCTAATTTCTTTGTCCTAACAATCTTTCTGAGTTTCTTGACTTGATTGATATTCATGGACAACTCATTTCCCCATATGCAAAAACGGTCCAACAGTGGGTCAAAACCTCTGACAGCAGGACCTACATGTGCAAGACCGAATTGTTAAAAACCTAAGTATTAGAATGGTTCCCGCAGTTGCACAATAATGTGCTATTAGACAACGGACCATGCATGTGCTAACCTCAATTGTAAACCTCAGTGCTTCCCATTGTTTCCCTGCAACACATATAAGGTAGTTAGTCATCAGGTTAAGTAAGGGCTCGCATGCTATCAGTAAAATATGTTGATGAAAAATAAGCACATTGCAGATTCATCAGATTAATTCCAGCCACATGGAAAACCCATTTATCCAAACAAAGCATGATTAAGAACTAGGAAATATCGCACTTGTATATGTTTCTCATGTATTAAGTGTAGCCAAATTCGATTTATTCCTCACATGCACAACAATAGTAAATTCCACCCACGCCAATTGGACATCGCGTTGAAGAATTCAACCATGCAGTTAACTAAACACCACAACAAATGAACCAAACATTAACTGAGCACCACATTGCACAATATAACATGCTCATAATAGAAGATCAGACAGTTAACCGAACCAAGCATGCTTAAAACATGGAAATATAGAAATTGTGGTTTCTTCTCATGTATTTAGTACAACCAAATTCGATTTAGTTCTCACATGGTATAAAATAACAGAATGCACCCACAACTATTGAACATCGCATTGCATAATTGAACCAAACACTTAACTAAACACCACAACACAAATGAACCAAACGTTAACTCAGCACCACATTGCACAATGTATAACCAAACCAAGCATGCTTGACAACTTGGAAATATAGCAATTGTATTCGTTTCTCATGTATTTTTTAAAGATAAATTCGATTTATTTCTCACATGGAAGACAATACAAAATTGCAGTCTGAAGAATTGAACATCACATTTGCAGAATTGAACCAAATAGTTACCTAAAGACGACAACTAATTAACCAAATGGTTTTTAAGTGAGCACCATACTGCACGACATATAGAACATATACACATGAGCAATAGATTGCATGGTAAAATTAGATAGCACAATTCACTACAATTTGTTAAGCAAAGGCAGGAGCAGCACATGCAACGAGTAAACCTAGCATGCTTAACCAGCTTAGCTAGCAAATGGCAAGGTGCTCCTCAAAGATCTGGGGGGTCGGCATGAATGGTAGCCATCGCGACCTCATCCGCGCATGCGGCCACGATTTGCTTCTCCGCTGCCAAATGCTCCTTGAGCATCTAGCTATACTGTCTCATGGCTTAGGGCGGGTCTTATTTGGTGGATGGGCCGATGATTTGGGTGGAAGGTGTCGCGGCGGCGGTCAGGGCATGTGCGATGTGGAAGGAAGAGGAGGATGGGGGTCTGGTGTGGATTACCTGCCTGGATAGACGAGGTCGAGCAGCGTGAACAAGGTTCACCGGTGAGGGGGGTGGCGCTTCTAGCAAGGAGTGAAGGTTTCAACTTGGAAAGGAAGGCGGAAACAGGGGAAATGTGGCTTTTGGTAAGGGGGAGGGGGCGGGGAGGTAGATATTTCCGTGGAAGCCGAAAATTTGGAATTGCTTCAGCGAAAAACTGGTGCGCAAAGTGTCATCAGACACAGTCCCTTATTCAGAACTGTGTTTGATATGTGAACATCACAAACGTTTCAGATAGCTTAACCCATGTGCGATGACTTTAAACGTCAAAAATTTTGGTTCCAAAATGCCTGGTTACAGTGCTCATCCATTTCATTGCATAATTTGGGTACACAAAGGAGACTACAGCGCACCCACACTTCTTAATCGAGCAAGTTCAGCAATTAAACAAAGCTAGCTGGCCTAAACATTACTATAACAAGTTAAAGACCAACGCTCTTAATTAAACAAAACAAAGAGTACTACTATGGCTGGTGCTCGTCGATCTCTGCCGCATCCTCCATGTCTAGCTCGCGCTCGATGGTCTCCTGGGGAAGGAGCTCCATGGCATCCATCGCACCATATTCGGCAAGCATCTCCCCATCCACGTCTGCCATCTCTTTGGAATAGGCCGCCACGAGCTAGGCGTGGGCGGCCACGATCTGGTCTTGGAAGGGCTTCGTCGTTGCAAGGTATGCGGCGGAGGAACGGACGGATGCTCGAATGCTCTCGGCTATTGCCAACTCTTCTGCCGTGGGTTGCCGACCATTGTTGGAGAAGCTTCATTCGATTTGTGCGATGACCGCCACGAGCTGGGGGTGGGCGGCCTCGACATGGTCGTGGGCGGCCTCCATAAGGTCTAAGGCTGCCACTGTGCAACAGATAGCTGTTGTGCCGCTCTCACCAGTTGCTATCCCCGAGGCAGATGTTGTTGCCGCCACCTGAGAAGCAACAGCAACCGTTTGGGCTGTGTGGCCACCCTGTTGTAGATTGTGGCCGCGCTCATGCACCTTGTTAGCACGCGCATGGCGGCTGCGGCCGCGCTCTTGCCGGAGTGGGCCATCAAAGTTGCCCTCACAACGTGGGTCGACGTCCCCATCTTTCATCGGCGATGACTGAATAGTGAAATGATATTTGGGGAGCGAGCTAGTGTGCTTGACACGCTGGCTATGGACTATAGTCGACGCACCTTCTCGCGTAAGCCATAGTTGTACTATACACGGACGGTGCTCCAGGATATTTTGTACTGCATCTCACATGGTTGGTGATAATAAACTGTGTGGGATCTACTTGATTTTTAATTTTGATTTGAATTACATAATGGGGTCACAGTGTCAATGGACGGTGTTTGAATTTCTAGACCTTTTATCTGCAGTGAACATGCAACTATATGTGTGTCGTAAAAAAGTTGGAATTGTTCAGGGTTCCTTTGGACATTTTTATACGGTAACTTGGTTTTCTAGGCATTTTAGGTGCACAATTCAAAATTAAACCACATGCTCCAGTCCATAAAAATGGGTTGCAAAATCAAATGTTTTCCTTGGTTGCAAGCTTAGGTCACATGCAAGAAATGGGAATGAATGTCAAACACCTTGACACTGTCGCTCAACCGCTAACATTGAGACACATGCTTTTAACATTCTAGTAAACCAAAAACTCGTCTGAAATTCATGAAACTTGACATGATATCATGGAACAGCAGTGACATGCCGTGGTAAAAAGATTATACCATTTGGGGCAGGTGTGGGTATAAGCTTCTCGCAAACCAGAGCTTCTCTCACAACAAGCCTGATGGTTTCAGTAGGGTACGTGCCACCTTGGGGGACGAAACGATATATGTTGCCTCTTCTTACTTTCAAAATGTTTCTCATGTCAACATAGGACAACACGAGTGTTGTGTCAATTTTTGGGATTTTTCGGGGTTCGTTTTGACATTTTTATGCATTAATTGTGTTTTCAATGCATTTATGAAGACAGTTCAAATTTGAACTACATGCACATGCTCTAATGTATATAAATTGGTTGAAAATTCAAATATGTGTCCTTGGTTGCATGCTTAGGTCCCATGCAATAAATGGGAATGAATGTCAAACACCCTGCCACTGTCACTCGGCCGCAAACATTGAGATTCCTGGTTTTTAAATTCTAGTAAATCCAAAACTCGTCTTAAATTCATGAAACTTGGCATGCTATCATGGAGTGGCATCAACATGGCTTGGTAAAAAATTTGTCCCATTTGGGGCAGGTTTGGGTATAAGCTTCTCACAAACCAGAGCTTCTCACAACAAGCCTGATGGTTTCGGTAGGGAATGTCCCACCTTGGGGACAAAATGATATCAGCTGCCTCTTATTGCTTTAAAAAAAATCTAGTGTCAACATAGAACAACAGGAGTGTTGTGTCAATTTTTGGGATTTTTCGGGGTTTGTTTGGACATTTTTATGCATTAACTGAGTTTTAGATGCATTTATGTGCATAATTCAAATTTGAACTACATGCACATGCTCTAATGCATATAAATTGGTTGAAAATTCAAATCTGTGTCCTTGGTTGCATGCTTAGGTCCCATGCAAGAATTGGGAATGAATGTCAAACACCCTGCCACCGTCACTTGGCCGCAAACGTTGAGATTCCTGGTTTTTAAATTCTAGTAAATCCAAAACTCGTCTGAAATTCATGAAACTTGGCATGCTATCATGGAGCGACATCAACATGCCGTGGTAATTTTTTTGTCCCATTTGGGGCAGGTTTGGGTATAAGCTTCTCGCAAACAAGAGCTTCTCACAACAAGCCTGATGGTTTCGGTAGGGAATGTCCCACCTTTGGGGATGAAATGATATCAGCTGCCTCTTATCGCTTTCAAATTTTTTTCTGGTGTCAACATAGAACAAAAGGAGTGTTGTGTCTGTTTTAGGGATTTTTCGGGGTTCATTTGGACATTTTTATGCATTACTTGAGTTTTTGATGCATTTATGTGCATAACTCAAATTTAAACTACATGCACATGCTCTAATGCATATAAATTGGTTGAAAATTCAAATCTGCGTCCTAGGTTGGATGCTTAGGTCCCATGCAAGAAATGGGAATGAATGTCAAACACCCTGCCACCGTCACTTAGATGCAAACATTGAGATTCCAGGTTTTTAAATTCTAGTAAATGCAAAACTCATCTGAAATTCATGAAATTTGGCATGTTATCATGGAGCGGCATCAACATGCCGTGGTAATTTTTTTGTCCCATTTGGGGTAGGTTTGGGTATAAGCTTCTCACAAACCAGAGCTTCTCACAACAAGCCTAATGATTTCGGTAGGGAACGTCCCACCTTCAGGGACGAAATGATATCCGCTGCCTCTTATTGCTTTCAAAAAATTTAGAACAACAGGACAGTTGTGTTAAATTTTGCAATTTTTTGGGGTTTGTTTGGACATTTTTATACATTAACTGGGTTTTCTAGGCATTTTCTGTGCATAATTCAAATTTGAACTACATGCACATGTTCAAGTGCATATAAATTGGTTGAAAATAAAATCTTTGTCCTTGGGTGCATGCTTAGGTCCCATGCAAGAAATGGGAATGAA
This sequence comes from Triticum dicoccoides, assembly GCF_002162155.2. NCBI lineage: Eukaryota > Viridiplantae > Streptophyta > Magnoliopsida > Poales > Poaceae > Triticum > Triticum dicoccoides. The sequence goes on along the minus strand of NC_041387.1, from coordinate 367,877,048 downwards.
TTTCAAACACCAGGGCACTGTTGATTGCCGGCAAAACATTAACATACTTTGTTTTTAAATTCTAGCAAATCCAAAACTCGTCTGAAATTCATGAAACTTGGCATGCTATCATGGAATGGTACCCGACATGCTGTGGTATTTTTGTGTCCATTTTGAGAGAAGAAGCACTCGAATAACAGCCAACAAAGGCATTTTCGAACAAATAGCTACCACTCTAACCTCGCAAACGTTTGTATAATTCAAATCATGTGTGTTACGTTAACCATTCATGTGACGCCACATGTCTTGGTTTTAATGGTTATAGGAGGTGTCGTGCGGATAGCTGCTTGACTAAATGGGAGGCGTGCAAGCGCAGTCCGGTGCGGAGGCTGACCGAGAGGCGTGCAAGCTGTTCTCTAGTGCGAGGCTCACCAGGAAGCGTGCAAGCTGTACGCTGCGCAGGCTCACTGGAAATCGAGCCCTTTGACTTCCATGGCCGCCCACCTTCCTCTCCATTAATGGCGCCCGGGCCGCTCCTTAATACTGCCAGCCTTACTATTCGCCTCCCATTCCCCTCCCTCCTGCAGACCTCCACCAATGCCATGGTGAAGAAGGATCATCTGCCACTAGTCTTCAAGTTTGTTGAAGTCGAGTCCAAGCCGGAGGAGATTGAAAATAAGGAGGAATGGGGCCTCATGGACATGGCCCAAAACGAGATGGACGCGGCTGTTGCTACCCCCGCTCCCGTCCCACCTCCCTTCCCCGTGCTTGAGCCAGCGACCATCCCCGTAGCATTGACGGGCTGGTCGCTGAGCACTATCGCAGAGCTGGAACCCGCGGGTATCAACGAGGTCTCCGTGGACCCACGCGAGCTCGTGCACATGCCAGCGCCAGCGCCCATGCCCGTGCGCGCCCCTCCACCCATCGTGGCGTTGGACCCCGTGCGTTTGGCTACACCCGCCGTTCCCGTGCCCGTGCACGCGCCCCCTTAGTGGCATGGGATGCCGCCATCGACCGCTACCTCTCAATGCCGCCAGGCACCATCCTCCCATGCCCCGCCCGTCGATCGCGGGACAACTTTACAAGTGAAGAACATTCTGAGCTGCCTTGAAGACTTCAACAACAGCGTCCCAGAGGACGATAATGACAAGGACGGCGCAGCACACTGCCTCCGCCGCCGTCGGAAATAGTTTTTTTCTTGGGTTTAATATTGTATCTCGATCGCAAACGTTTTAGTTAGAACACCCGTATGCAAACCGACAGCCTCCCCAGGAAGCCAAGGGAAAATCTGCCAAGCAGGATTTGTGCAGCTCTTGACCGCAAAGGTTTTAGATAGAACACCTGTATGCAAGCGAGAGCAGGATTTGTGCATCTCTTCAACACAAACGGTTGTTTTGGTTGACCCGTGTGCAACCACTTACAAACAATTTGGTAAGATTTGCATCTTTCATATTGGGTATGTTGCCATTTGTCAAACTTGAAAGATTGACATTTGTTGATCTAGTAGCATTGCCATTTGTCAACTTTGTAACACTGTGATTTCTTAAAATATGCAGCTAAAAATCACTAGCAGTATCTAATTTTTGCAACTAAAATTCAGTAATTAAGCATAGATTTCATTCATAGATTAAGCAGTCGTGCTTAATTTATACAAACAGTTCAACTCGACAGCTGAACCAACCAAACTTTTCCCCAATTGTTGCGAACCACGTACTGAAATAGCTATTTCTACTTTATATACTAGCTAATTTTAAGTACGTTGTATAGTTCCACCACATCTATAGTCAGATGAACTGAACAAAATAGCACCTAAATACTACTACTACGAAGGGGCTTTGTACAACTTCCGGTAGCCTATCCTCTGCCGAGCACGCCCAATAAGAGGCAGAGGAGGAGGAGCCTACCGACGAGCTGGACAAATGCAATACGATGCCTGCCGCTACTGCACGTTCGAACACCCACTGCCGCTCCAGACGATCCCTCTCAAAGCGGTGGTTCTCCTCATAGATCTCCTGATTCCTCGCCTCTGAGGCGGCGTCTGCCGCAGCCACGACAGCGGTAAGTCTCTTTTTTTGCACCACGAGGCGCTCCTCCTCCCGCAGGAACTCAATGTAGCGCGCAAGGTCGATGATGCACGTGCCGGCATGCACCTCCACCTCCCACCTTCGGGCAGCGGTGGCAGCGGAGCGGGTGATGACCCCGGCGGTCGATGGTGGGCTGGTGTGACGCCCCCGATTCAATCGTACAGTAATCATGCACGCAAACGTGTACAATCAAGATCAGGGACTCACGGGAAGATATCACAACACAACTCTAAAAGTAAAACAAGTCATATAAGCATCATATTACAAGCCAAGGGCCTCGAGGGCTCGAATACAAGTGCTCGACATAAACAAGTCAGCGGAAGCAACAATATCTGAGTACAGACATAAGTTAAACAAGTTGCCATAAGATGGCTAGCACAAACTGGGATACAGATCGAAATAGGCGCAGGCCTCCTGCCTGGGATCCTCCTAAACTACTCCTGGTCGTTGTCAGCGGCCTGCATGTAGTAGTAGGCACCACCAGTGTAGTAGGAGTCGTCGTTGATGGTGGCGTCTAGCTCCTGGGCTCCAACATCTGGTTGCGACAACCAGGAAGAAAGGAAAGGGGGGAAAGGGGGAGAAAAGCAATCGTGAGTACTCATCCAAAGTACTCACAAGCAAGGATCTACACTAAATATGCATGGGTATATGTGTAAAGAGGCAATATCGGTGGACTGAACTGCAGAATGCCAGAATAAGAGGGGGATAGCTAGTCCTATCAAAGACTACGCTTCTGGCAGCTTTCGTCTTGCAGCATGTAGAAGAGAGTAGATTGAAGTCCTCCAAGTAGCATCGCATAGCATAATCCTACCCGGCGATCCTCCCCTCGTCGCCCTGTGGAAAAGCAATCACCGGGTTGTCTGTGGAACTTGGCTGGGTGTGTTTTATTAAGTATCTGGTTCTAGTTGTCATAAGGTCAAGGTACAACTCCCGATCGTCCTTTTACCGAGGGACACGGCTATTCGAATAGATAAACTTCCTTGCAGGGGTGCACCACATTACCCAACACGCTCGATCCCCTTTGAGCGGACACACTTTCCTGGGTCATGCCCGGCCTCGAAAGATCAACACGTCGCAGCCCCACCTAGGCACAACAGAGAGGTCAGCACACCCGTCTAAATCCTATGGCGCAGGGGTCTGGGCCCATCACCCTTTGCACACATGCACGTTGCATGGGCGGCCGGAAGCAGAACTAGCCCCCTTAATACAAGAGCAGGCTTAGGTTCCGATCCGGGGCGCGCCGCTCAGTCGCTGACGTCACGAGGGCTTCGGTTGATACCACGACGTCGAGTGCCCATATCTTTCCCGCGTAGTTGGTTAGTGCGTATAGGCCAGTGGCCAGACTCAGATCAAATACCAAGATCTCATTAAGCGTGTTATTTGGAAGTAACGGCGGACGCCGACCAGGGCCAGGCCCACCTCTCTCCTAGGTGCTCTCAACCTGCCCTGTCGCTCCGCCACATAGTAACAGTCGGGGATCGTCGGGAACCCAGGCCCACCTCTACCGGGATGGAGCCACCTGTCCTTTCAGCCCCCACATTGGAATCACTTGCGGGTACTCAACGAGCCAACCCGACTTTACTCACCATCTGTATAGTATATGTATATGTATAGTATATACCCGTGATCACCTCCCGAGTGATCACGGCCCGATAGTATAGCAAGGCAGACTGACAAGAATGTAGGGCCAATGATGATAAACTAGCATCCTATACTAATCATTTAGAATAGGAGTAACCGAACAGTAACAAGCTACACTACTCTAATGCAAGTAGTAAAGAGAAGAATAGGCGATATCTGGTGATCAAAGGGGGGGGGGGTTGCCTGGTTGCTCTGGCAAGGAGGGGTCGTCAACTCCGTAGTCGAACTGGGGGTCACTGGCAGTCTCAGGGTCTACCGGAAAGAAGTAACGGAGGGGGAACACAATAAATAACAGAGCAATCAAAGCATAACAAAAGCATAACATGGCATTATGTGGTGCTAGGTGTGCCCAAACGCGGCAGTAGGTGGTACCGGCGAAAGGGGGAAACATCCGAGAAAGTATCCCCGGTGTTTCACGTTTTCGGACAGATGAACCGGAGGTGAAATCTTGCAGGTTCACTATGCTAGGGACGCATGGCGGACGAACGGGCTGCGTAACTGGATTTGTCTCGTTGTTCTGAGCAACTTCCATGTACAAAGTTTTTCCATGCGAGCTACGATTTATTTTATATTAATTTTAAAAGATTTAATAAGGCGTTGACTGGGTCAAACTGACATGTGGGGTCCGCATGTCATTGACTGAACAGGCTAATCAGGGTTTAATTAAGTTAACTAATGATTAGATTAATTTAATCAGTATTAATTAAGTTAATTAATTCTTTAATTAATTAATGTTTTAATTATTATTATTTATTTATTATTTTCTTTTACATTTTCTGTTAAAACGTTCAGTGGGCTGGGCCCCTCTGGTCAGTGGCACAGAGGCCATAGAGGGTCGGGCCAACGGGCACCGTCCGAACGGGCGAGGGGAAAGCGGGCGACAGGCATACTGGTGCGGGTGCTCACACACGACGCCATTAGAGGCGAGGGCGAGCGCGCCTGGGGCCTCGGTCGTCGGCGATGATGGGATCAGCACCGGTCGTGGGGAGTTGCGGGGCACGCGCGGCGGCGAGACAATCCATGGCGGCCTTCGGCAGGTGCGGGGGAGCGCGGTAGGTGCCGGCAGCTACAGGCTGCAGGGGGCGGAGGAAGGCGCAGCCCCGACGAGGCAGCACGGGCAAGCAGGGCATGAGGCCACCGCGAGCGGGCGGCAGGGCGAAACGGGACCGCGCGGGCAAGGCGCCGTGAGCGCGGGCGCCGGAGACGCACGGGCGTGGACGACACGGTCGAGGCCAGATCGTGTGCGAGCGCGAGGGGGGAGGCGGTGCAGTGCGGTGGCCATGGTGGCGTTTGGCAATCCAGACGGGACAGAGGATGGTGACGGGGATAGAAGAGGAAGCCGGAGGCCTCATCGAGGGACCGTAGGAGACGGGGCAGTGGGGGTTGAGGAGGAAGACGGGGACGACGTGCGGCGGTTAAGGCGGAGGAGCTCCAGTCGACGGCGGTGGTTGGCGATGACGGGCGACGGCGCCGGGCCAGTGACGAGTCAAGGCCGAGGCTTCAGGAAGGTGTCGCGCGAGGGAGAGGAGGGCTCAGAGGAGTCGAGAGGGGCGGTGCAGGCGATAGCGAGCAGCGACGGAGTCGCA
>NC_041387.1:367847377-367871425 GCF_002162155.2 Triticum dicoccoides | reverse complement strand
GGGGAGGGAAGGAGAGGACTGGGTGGAGTGCTGGGGAGGCGAGTGGGGAGACGGGAGGAAGGGGGAAGGGGCTGCTAGGGTTTCGGGGGTGTGGGGGTTAAGGCACGGGGTGGGCCGACCGATTGGTTGGGCTCCGGTGCGTGCCGGCCTGGTTGGTCCACAGGCCAGCTGGGCCGTGGCCCAGATGGGGGGTTCCTTTCCTCTTTTTTTTTTCTAGTTTTGTTTTTTTGTTTTTATTATTTTCTTTGCTTTCTGTTTTCTTTTATTTCTTTAATATTTTATAGTTTTACAAAAGGTAAAACCCACACCTAAAATAGAGTTACAATTCCAACTACCGTCACAAAAAGTTTCACCCTTGAACAAAATAGTTTAGTATTTTATAAAATTTAGAAGGCACTTATTAATTGTTTTAGCTACTGTTTATTCATTTTAGATTATTTAACATTTTATAGAAGTGTGGCCTCTCCACCATAATTTCCTATGCATTATTTGGCTCCACCCGAACATTTAGTTTTAATAATTGAAAACCTTTATTGTTTGCCTTTATTTTAATTTTGAAATTTGAACCGGTTTCGAACTAATGCGAGATTAGTAACAGTAATTAAGGTGACGTGGCATCATTAGCAGAGGTTCACTGTAGCTTGATTACCCGGGCGACACAATTCTCCTCCACTACAAGAAATCTCGTCCCGAGATTTAAGAGGGGGGTTAAGGGGGGAAGGGGTTTGGTTACAAAAATTCTAACGAGTCTTCTTGGTCTTAGTTACTCTTCTCAAAGAGGTCGATCCATTACGTTGATGTCATCATTTCTCTACTTCAGGTCACCATGATGAAGTCGGCATCCTTTCTTCGAGATCGCCATCGTCCTATGAACGCGACCAAGGGGAAAAACTCCGGAAGAACGCATCTCCACAAAGCTGGGCATCTGACGATGAACTCAATGGGAAATACACAAGGTACCCCCCGAGTTGTATTTCTATGAATTCGTTGAGTGCAGTATACGATGGTACCAAAGTTTTAAACGGGTATGCAGTAATTCGATGACTAGACAGAAGCTGGAATGGGGGTTTGAACAACGAGATAACATGGTGTTTGATTCCAGGATGAATAATGGTATAGCATTTAGCTCGTGAATCACACACGAAGCCAGGTGCAAAGGATACATTAGAATCCGGGTTGTAAAGAGTCAGGTTTCGATCCAGTGGACCTGTGGGTTATGGGCCCACCATGTGGGTTGAAAATAGGAAAGGTGGTGACATCTTGCACAGCCGCGATAGGGAGGCATGTCTGTGGATAGCTTGTCAGCTATGTCAGCAACAATGTCGGTACCAAGGACGAGGAACAAAGAGAAACCATTTTTCTGCTCGTTGAACGAGGCGAACCAATTGGGAAAGTTCTCGCCCATCGGTGGTTACCGGAATGTCATCAACAATAGTAACAGGGCCTTATAGACAGAGTGGTACAACAAGGTGCTTACCTAAGCAAGGAATTATCTCTGCTTAGTTAAGTCAGATTACAGGAAATGTTAAACAAAAGAATGAAAAGGTAAACGTGATTATCAGATTAAACAGAATGATGGAAAGGGAAATTGTGATTACACACAATTATTAGGAGTATATCCTTCCCATGGTCAATCAGAACATGGCATACATGGTAGGAGAGCAAGTACCAACCATTCAGATCAAGAGGCGAGGATTAATCAAGATATTACCCATACAACGGTGTTTGGATAACTGACCAAGAAACATTTAGCATCGCGCCTCCTATGTTCTTGTTGATGAGCGGGGTATCATTGTCATGCTTCGAGGTAGCAATGATATGGTGTTTCAATCAAGGGCCGAACTTTGGATACACAAATGATCCATCAGGAGCAACTTATAAAATAAGTCCTACAATTTACTCCAGAAAGAATGGTTATCCTTGCAAAAGAAACTATAATGGCAGGTCCTCCAGCCAGGGGTGCTAGACATGACATCATATTACCAGGTCATCAAGGGACCAACAACATAACTCCTGGAAATTTGTCCCAACCACCATATCTGACCAAGATTCAGATCTGATTGGTGTCAGGACACCTTAAACTCAGGATGCCTGAGAAGAAGAGGTGCAACACAATTGACGAGACGACATTATATGATACTCGGGAAATGAACTATCGAAGCGAGTTTTGAACAGGGGTTCACCATTAAATCAAGGAGAGGTGAGGAGGTGAGTGATTGACTCGGCGACAATCCATTGAGATTTCCAAAAAGATGGATTTCTGCAACTATGTGAACAAGGAGATAACATTCGCTAGATCAAATGACTTAATGATGTATGCTCGAGGAAAACATACACAGTTAAACATTGGTTGAAATGTGCACCCGAAATATGGGCTAGGTAGCACGATCAATGTTCAAATGATGATTCAATAAGCTATAGACGTAGAATGAAACTATAGACCAATAACTTCAAAGCAATGGGGTTTCTAGAACTTTAGAATTTACACATCAGAGACCATTTGTCGGTATTTCGGTTAGAAACAACACGGGGACCAAGAAAAGAATGGTGATGTTAATAAGTATCACTTGTATCAAGAATTCTTAAGGGTGGTGAATTTCCCATGACATTCTTGACATAAAAGTTAGCAATACTCCAAGTTAGAACATAACATAAGTTAGATAGCAAGGATCTCATGGTACAACACAAAACATGAACAAGTTTGTGTTGAAGGGAAAGCAAGAATGTTGCCAATGATAACACAAATCATCGAGGGGCAAGGATGGTATTTCTCATCATGAATACAATTGATATCCTGGAGGAACTCAGAATGTTGATGATGATCATGACAAATTTTGTCGAGAGGTTTCATGGAGATGTAATCGGTCATCGACGACATCAAGCAAAAGGAAGGATGGAGCTAAAAGTTATTGAAACAACGGATACGGCACAAACTCGGAATCAAGCTTGTTGCTTGAGGTGAAACGGTAAGACAAGGAAGATCAACATAAGCTTAGCTCATCATCAAAAGTTGTGCTCTGGGAATAAGGACTAGGTAGCACAGTTTAAGCTTTAACATGACAATGATGATGTAGCCAATCGGTTGGGAATGACATCAGCGAGTACAACTTGCAAGTAATAAGGATTACAAAGAGTAGTTGAACCGTAGAACGTTCTCGATTCAGTTATCGGGGTTTCGAGTGAAAAACAACTCAAAACCCGGAGAAAATTGGAATCATCGAGAAATAATAGTTGATGAAGAACTCACGAGAAGTTATGTAGTTCTTTGATATTATTGAGATACCAGAGTGTAATACTCGACGGTAGAGCAGAGTAGACGGTGGACACGTGAAATGATCTGCAGGAGACAAGTACTTCATCTTGTCTCGGAAATGGAATCAAAGGAGAACAATCATGGTTGGAACCATGGTTGCAAAGGACCAAACATGGATACTAGATGAACCTACATCAAGGAAATAGTTATTATTACAAGAAGTTTCCATGATAGGATCTACATCGTGTCCATGGGCATGAACACAAAGGTTCAAGGTCGACTCCCACTTCGTCAATGCATAACCTTCCATTCACTTCTCATTTTTCGAAGAAGTTGTAATGCTTAAATTTTATATAGCAAAACACCAGAAGAGTATGACTCGTGATAGCTCTCAGGTTTACCCAGATCTGGGAAGGCATAGGTTCAACCCTTAGGCCTTGTTCGGTTACACCACTCCACAAGAGGATTGGAGGGGATTTGGGGAGGTTTTGACTTGTAGGGGACTAAATCCACTTCAAGCCCTGCCAAACCCCCTTCAAATCCCCCTTAACCGAACACATCCTTAGGGGTATCTTGGGAAAATATACCACAAGCTTCAATAGTAAATAACACAAGCTCAATAGTGGAGCATGGGTGACAAAAGGAGAGGATACAATTACCGAAGGCATTATGTATCAGGGAAAGAACTTCTCGAGGTTTTTGTATACGAAGGACACTGTCGGATGATATTTCGACAAAGGATCCGATGATCCATAGCGAAGCTGAAGTATCGGCACGCAAACAGAGGAAGAAACAATGCGAAGGCATTGGATTATAGAAGCAACTGACTAATTCAAAGCTCATAGGTAAAGGAATCATGATTCCCCAATCAAAGGATCAGAAGCAAACACGCTGATTAGGGATGGATAAGTTGAGTAACCTTAGGGGTAAAATCGACAACAATTTGATTGGTCAAGATACAGCTCATGCTTAAAATGACGTCTGAGCCGCAAGGATGAATTCTAGGATCTAATTGAGGTTTGCGAGCATTCGTAACATATTGAGTCAATGGACTCAAAATGATAGTGACAAAGGCTGCCAATAAGATTACTATACTTATGGTTTAAACCATAAGGCAAGCAGGCAAGAATTTCAAGAGCAATAGGATGCTGAGGGTTTTCGGAAGATCAAAGGGCATTTTGAAGACTTGTGTGAAATACGTGAATCAACTGGGGATGAGCGGATACTCGGTAAGTGTGAGAATTATCCGTAGCGGTATTCAGGTGGCAAAGAACTACAAGGCAGTAGGCACAAAGTATTCTCGGAACATTAGAGAGAATTTCGGGGCATCTTGTAAGAATGGTAGGTGTATGCAGTTATCCACAAGGATATAACAGTGGTAGGGAATTTGCAAAGGCGGTGGGCTCAAGTGCCCCAGAAGAACATCATAGAGTATTTTTGAAATCTTCTGGTGCAGCAGGTGATCATCTATGATAAGGGGCTCTCCAGGAGGAAGTAGTTACGAGAACCTAGAGTCAGAGTTTAGTAAAATCATTTAACCCGAATAGAACAGAGATTGGAGTCCCAGAGTAAAGACGGGGAATAAAAGATCTTAATACCACCCAATGGCGACTTGGGCCCATGGGCCACACAGCCAAGTTAGTAAAACAATTTTCATCGACTAGACTCAACTTCGGCCAAGGAGTGTGGAAGGGCGATTCCTACAGGCAGTCGGCTCTGATACCAACTTGTGACGCCCCTGATTCAATCGTACACTAATCATGCACGCAAACGTGTACGATCAAGATTAGGGACTCACGGGAAGATATCACAACACAACTCTAAAAGTAAAACAAGTCATATAAGCATAATATTACAAGCCAGGGGCCTCGAGGGCTCGAATACAAGTGCTCGACAGAAACAAGTCAGCCGAAGCAACAATATCTAAGTATAGACATAAGTTAAACAAGTTGCCATAAGATGGCTAGCACAAACTGGGATACAGATCGAAAGAGGTGCATGCCTCCTGCCTGGGATCCTCCTAAACTACTCTTCGTCGTCGTGAGCGGCCTGCACGTAGTAGTAGGTACCTCCAGTGTAGTAGGACTCGTCGTCGACGGTGGCGTCTGGCTCCTGGGCTCCAGCATCTGGTTGTGACAACCAGGAAGAAAGGAAAGGGGGAATAGGGGGAGAGAAGCAACCGTGAGTACTCATCCAAAGTACTCGCAAGCAAGGATCTACACTACATATGCATGGGTATATGTGTAAAGAGGCAATATCGGTGGACTGAACTACAAAATGCCAGAAGAAGAGGGGGATAGTGTAACGCCCCGAGACCGACGCTTCAGTTGCCCTTCCATTTATTTTAGTTGTTGATGTGTGTTCATTATGTTTGTTGCATTATCATCATTGTTTTGCATATTTCATTCATATATGTTATGCCATGATCTTGTTGAGTGCCTTGTCATTTTTCCTTCTTGCATCATGTTCATCTTTTATTATATTGCATTACACCATCCTTGCTTTGTTCTATGCTTCATGATATTGCATATGTCATTTTGTTGCATTTGCATCATGAGAATCATGCCTTGGTTTGCATCTTGAAATCTTATTGTATGATCTTCTGTGACCCCCCCCCTTTCTTCTTATCTCCACCTCACTCATGCAACATGCTCATACCAGCGACCATTCGTCAAGTTCACCCAAGTTTCTATTCCATTCAAACTTCTCCTTTCTTCTTTATTACATTTATTTTCATGTCACATTTTCCCTGTCCAGAAAATGTTCCTTCTTTTCCTGCAAGCCCTACACCTTGCCGTTAACCCCTCTATCAATTTTCAGCTCATTTGAAGATGTTTTGGTTGGGTTCAAAAATGGCTCAAGTTTGAATTTAATTCAAACTTGTATTATTTTCTGCCTCTAAAAGTTGCCAGAACAATTTATTCAAAGAGCACCTATTTCCAGGAGTAGAGGGATATATTTATATCTCGCATATTCCTTCCCCAACACCCTCTGACCTTTTCCCTTTTCTTTCCTGTGGATTATATATTTGCAGAAAGATTTTTAAGAGAGAAAAGAAAAGAGGCCTCCCAGCCGCATCACACTTGGCCCAGCCGCTCCCAGCAAACCAGCAGCCCATCTTAAGAGTCTCCCCGATAAATTTCCAGCGTTGCACCCTCGCGACCCCACCTGCCAGCCTTCCCCTTCGCTCTTTTTCTTCCTCCTCTGCCAGGCGCTTCCTCTCACAGTAAAACTTCAGGAACCAGGGCACATGGCCACCGTGGCTACCACGGCACTCGCGCCCCCTCCTATTTAACCCCGCAGCCTCCGCCCTAGGGTTCCTCCTCCTCCCTCTTTTCCCCTCTGCGCCGCCGCCACAGGTAAGGGGCACCCACGCACCTGCTTCCCCGCCTCCAGGAGCCATGGCCGGCTCGGGCACGACCTCGCCGCCGGCCTAACCCTCCTCCGTGGCCTCCCCTCCGTCGTCTACTCGCTCGAGAACACTGCCCCAGACCCATTCTAACGACGAGCCGCGCCCAAGGATCGGCAAGTCCGGCTACCTCCCCGTCGCCCTCTTCTTCCCCTGCTTCCTCTGCTTCGTGGACACGAGGACGCCGCCCCGATCAGCGCGTCTTCTCGCCATCCCCGTTCACCTCCAACCTCGTACAACTTCAGAAGCACCCCCTCGGTGAGCAGCCGTTCCTCCCAACCCCTCTCTGGTTCGATTTTGTCGCTGTGACTGCCGATCCCATCGCGTCCGAGGCCGTGTCCGCCATGGACGGCCATGGCAGCGGACCAACCTCGTGTTCTAGCCTCTACTCGCCTCACCTTTGCATGCATCCTCCCAGGCACTCAATCACGCAACACACGCGCATCTCGCTCGCGAGCCCCGTTGCCTGCATCGACCTGTAACCACCATGACCGAGCCAAGCTCCTGCTCGTTCTTAGTTTCGAGTACCCGTAGCCTTGTGTGCGCATGCCCGCAGCAGCCGCCGCTTGGTTCACCTGCACGCACAGCCTTTTCCGCACACCCACTGATGCCTAGCTGCAGAGATCGGCGCCGCGTTAGCTCGCCGTTGCCATGAGCTTTCTCGGCGTAGCCATGGCTGAAGCTTGCCACTTCCGTTATTTGGCTATCAAGGAAGCCACCTCCTTGTTAAGCAACCCACGCAGTAGCCAAACTGGATGGCCTTCCCCTTTGTTACCCAGGCGACCAGGGATCAAATCCCCACGGCCGTACCTTTTGTTTTCACCAATTTTTGGCTCACTCAGATCAATCCCTTGTTCTTCTTCAAGTTGAGCCTAGCCCCTCTCCTATCACCATAACAGTTGTATCGCAGTGGTATTCAGATTGTGCATTGATCCAGTAGGTCTGGGGTTCGAATCCCAGGAGATCCATCATTCAGATTATGCATATTTTCAGAAATGCCATCATTTTGAATTGTCAATAGCTAAATATGCATGCATCCAAATTAAACAAACAATATATGTAAAATGCTTAGAATTTCATCTAGTTTCACATTATGCCACTTTCATCCACGTTTAAAATGCTTAAACTTGTTGTTTGCTTTATTTTTGCACAAATGCCATGTTAAAATGATTTATTTCATAACTAAATAACCGTAACTCCAATTTTAATAAACTTTATATGTAAATGGGGTGGAAAAATGCCTAGTTTAACATGGTGCACTTCATTTGCTGTTTGACATCATTAAAATTGTGTTTAGGGCAGAACAGTACCAAATCTAAAAATATGCACATGGGGATTTTCCGGAATTGTTGGTTGTTGTTTCTGGCCTTATTTAAATTGCCTAGATAGGTAGTTTTATTATGCTTCACCTCTTGCCATGTTAACCAACATTTAATATTGTTGTGTACGTAAACAAGAGCGAACTAAATAACTCGAATGTGGTGTTTCGTCAATATGCAACTTGTTGCATATTGAGCTCCACTTAACTTGTAGTGTTGTTTGTGCATATTGTCATGCCATGCCTCATTAAACCGGACATGCATCATACTTGTTTATGCATCATGACATGTTTATGCTTGCATGTTTACCATGTTGTTTGCTTCTTTCCGGTTTGCTTCTCTCGGTAGCTTCGTTTTCGTTCCGGAGTTGTGAGGATTCCTTCGACTACCCCCGTTCGTCTTCTTCATGGACTCGTTCTTCTTCCTAGCGGTATTTCAGGCAAGATGACCGTCATCCTGGATCTCAATACTATCATTGCTATGCTAGTTGCTCCGTTCCATCGCTTTGCTGCGCTACCTATCACTTGTTCTTCAAGCCTTCCAAATTGCCATGTTAGCCTCTAACCTTTTTCACCCTTCCTAGCAAACCGTTGCTTGGCTATGTTACCGCTTTGCTCAGCCCCTCTTATAGTATTGTTAGTTGCAGGTGAAGTTGAAGATTGCTCCATGATGAACAGGATTATGTTGGGATATCACAATATCTCTTATATTATTAATGCATCTATATACTTGGTAAAGGGTGGAAGACTCGGCCTTATGCCTGGTGTTTTGTTCCACTCTTGCCACCCTAGTTTCCGTCATACCGGTGTTATGTTCCCGGATTTTGCGTTCCTTACGCGGTTGGGTGATTTATGGGACCTCCTTGATAGTTCGCTTTGAATAAAACTCCTCCAGCAAGGCCCAACATTGGTTTTACCATTTGCCTCACCTAGCCCTTTTTCCCTTGGGTTTCCGGAGCTCGAGGGTCATCTTTATTTACCCCCCCCCCAGGCCAGTGCTCCTTCGAGTGTTGGTCCAAACTAGAGCCACTTGCAGCGCCACCTCGGGGCAACCTGAGGGTTGGTTTTAGTTGTACGTAGTGTTCATCCGGTGTGCCCTGAGAACGAGATATGTGCAGCTCCTATCGGGATTTGTCGGCACATCGGGCAGCTTTGCTGGTCTTGTTTTACCATTGTCGAAATGTCTTGTAAACTGGGATTCCGAGTCTGATCGGGTCTTCCTAGGAGAAGGTATACCTTCGTTGATCGCGAGAGCTTATCATGGGCTAAGTTGGGACACCCCTGCAGGGTATAAACTTTCGAGAGCCGTGCCCGCGGTTATGGGCGATGGGAATTTGTTAATGTCCGGTTCTAGATAACTTGACACCAGATCCGAATTAAAACGCATCAACCGTGTGTGTAGCCATGATGGTCTCTTTCGGCGGAGTCCGGGAAGTGAACACGGTTTTGGGTTATGATTGACTTAAGTAGGAGTTCAGGATCACTTCTTGATCATTGCTAGCTTCACGACTGTTGCATTTGCTCTCTTCTCGCTCTCATTTGCGTATGTTAGCCACCATATATGCTTAGTCGCTGCTGCAACCTCACCACTTTACCCCTTCCTTTCCCATTAAGCTTTGCTAGTCTTGATATCCATGGTAATGGGATTGCTGAGTCCTCGTGGCTCACAGTTTACTACAACAACAGTTGCAGGTGCAGGTTATGCGATGATCTTTACGTGAGAGCGATGTTGCTTGTTTTGGAGTTCTTCTTCTGCTTCTTCTTCGATCAGGGATAGGTTCCAGGTCGGCAGCCTGGGCTAGCAGGGTGGATGTCGTTTGAGTTTCTATTTGTGTTTCATCTGTAGTCGGATGTGGTTCTTATGTTTGATGTATTGTTGTATTCATGTGGCATTGTATGCTTCTTGTATGTACCCCCATCTATTATGTAATGTTGATGTAATGATATCCACCTTGCAAAAGCGTTTTAATATGCGGTTCAATCCTTGGTGGGACTTTCGAGTCTCTTTAGGATAGTATCGTATATTGGGCGTGACAGATAGCTAGTCCTATCAAAGACTACGCTCCTGGCAGCCTCCGTCTTGCAGCATGTAGAAGAGAGTAGAATGAAGTCCTCCAAGTAGCGTCGCATAGCATAATCCTACCCGGCGATCCTCCCCTCGTCGCCCTGTGAAAAAGCGATCACCGGGTTGTTTGTGGAACTTGTCTGGGTGTGTTTTATAAAGTATCCGGTTCTAGTTATCATAAGGTCAAGGTACAACTCCGGGTCGTCCTTTTACCGAGGGACACAGTTATTCGAATAGATAAACTTCCCTGCAGGGGTGCACCACATAACCCTTTGGCCGGACACACTTTCCTGGGTCATGCCCGGCCTCGGAAGATCAACACGTCGCAGCCCCACCTAGGCACAACAGAGAGGTCAGCACGCCGGTCTAAATCCTATGGCGCAGGGGTCTAGGCCCATCACCCTTTGCACACCTGCATGTTGCATGGGCGGCCGGAAGCAGAACTAGCCCCCTTAATACAAGAGCAGGCTTACGTTTCAATCCGGCGCGCGCCACTCAGTCGCTGACGTCACGAAGGCTTCGGCTGATACCACGACGTCGAGTGCCCATGTCTTTCCCGTGTAGTTGGTTAGTGCGTATAGGCCAGTGGCCAGACTCAGATCAAATACCAAGATCTCGTTAAGTGTCTTATTTTGAAGTAATCGCGGACACCGACGAGGGCCAGGCCCACCTCTCTCCTAGGCGGTCTCAATCTGCCCTACCGCTCCGCCACATAGTAACAGCCGGGGGCCGTCGGGAACCCAGGCCAACCTCTACCGGGATGGAGCCACCTGTCCTTTCATCCCCCACATCGAAATTACTTGCGGGTACTCAACGAGCCAACCCAAATTTAGTCACCATCTGTATAGTATATGTATATGTATAGTATATACCCGTGATCACCTCCCGAGTGATCACGGCCCGATAGTATAGCAAGTCAGACTGACAAGAATGTAGGGCCAATGATGATAAACTAGCATCCTATACTAAGCATTTAGGATTGCGGGTAAGGTAGCAACGACTGTAGCAACAATGACAGGCTATGCAACAGAATAGGAGTAACCGAACAGTAACAAGCTACACTACTCTAATGCAAGCAGTAAAGAGAAGAATAGGCGATATCTGGTGATCAGAGGGGGGGCTTGCCTGGTTGCTCTGGCAAGGAGGGGCGTCAACTCCGTAGTCAAACTGGGGGTCACCGGCAGTCTCAGGGTCTACCGGAAAGAAGTAACGGAGGGGGGCACAATAAATAACAGAGCAATCAAAGCATCACAAAGCGTAACATGGCAATACGCGGTGCTAGGTGTGCCCAAACGTGGCAGTAGGTGGTACCAACGGAAGGGGGAAACATCCGGGAAAGTATCCCCAGTGTTTCGCGTTTCCGGACAAATGAACCGGAGGTGAAATGTTGCAGGTTCACTATGCTAGGGACGCGTGGCAGACGAACAGGCTGCGTACCTGGATTCTTCTCGTCGTTCTGAACAACTTTCATGTACAAAGTTTTTCCATCCGAGCTACGGTTTATTTTATATTAATTTTAAAAGATTTAATCATTTTTAGAATTTATTTAATTATTCTAAATCAACATTATCCAGAATAGTGTATGCTCACATCATCATGACGTCAGCATGACATCAGCAGTCAACAGGGCGTTGATTGGGTCAAACTGGCATGTGGGGTCCGCATGTCATTGACTGAACAGGCTAATCAGGGTTTAATTAAGTTAACTAGTGACTAGATTAATTTAATCAGGATTAATTAAGTTAACTAATACTTTATTAATTAATATTTTGATTATTATTATTTATTTATTATTTTCTTTTACATTTTCTGTTAAAACTTTCTGTGGGCTGGGCCCCTCTGGTCAGTGGCACAGAGGCCATAGAGGGTCGGGCCAACGGGCACCGTCCGAACGGGCGAGGGGAAAGCGGGCGATGGGCATACTGGTGCGGGTGCTCGCAGACGACGCCATGAGAGGTGAGGGCGAGCGTGCCTGGGGCCTCAGTGGCCGGCGATGATGGGAGCAGCATCGGGCGCGGGGGGTTGCGGGGCACGCGCGCCGGCGTGACAAGCCGTGGCGGCCTTCGGCAGGTGCGGGGGAGCCCGGTAGGTGCCGGAAGCTACAGGCTGCAGGGGGCGGCGGAAGGCGCAACCCCGACGCGGCAGCACGGGCAAGCAGGGCATGAGGCCATCGCGAGCGGGCAGCAGGGCGGAGCGGGACCCCGCAGGCAAGGCGCCGTGAGCGCGGGCACCGGACGCGCACGGGCCTGGACGACACGGTCGAGGCCAGATCGTGTACGAGCGCGAGGGGGAGGCGGTGCGGTGCGGTGGCCATGGTGGCGTTCGGCGATCCAGACGGGACAAACGACGGTGACGGGGATAGAAGAGGAGGCCGGGGGCCTCACCGAGGGACCGTAGGCGATGGGGCAGTGGGGGCTGAGGAGGAAGATGGGGACGACGTGCGGCGGTTGAGGCGGAGGAGCTCCAATCGACGGCGGTGGTTGGCGACGACGGGCGACGGCGCCGGGCCGGCGATGAGTCGAGGCCGAGGCTTCAGGCAGGTGCTGCGCGAGGGAGAGGAGGGCTCGGAGGAGTCCGAGAGGGGCGGCGCCGGCGATAGCGAGCAGCGATGGGGTTGCAGCCCCCGATCCAGATCGGGGGCGAGGGAAGGAGAGTAGTGGATGGAGTGGTGGGGAGGCGAGTGGGGCGACGGGAGGAAGTGGGAAGGGGCTGCTAGGGTTTCGGGGGAGTGGGGGTTAAGGCACGGGGTGGGCCGACCTATTGGTTGGCCTCCGATGCGAGCCGGCCTGGTTGGTCCACAGGCCAGCTGGGCCATGGCCTAGATGGTGGGGTTCCTTTCCTCTTTTTTTCTAGTTTTGTTTGTTTGTTTTTATTCTTTTCTTTGCTTTTTGTTTTCTTTTATTTCTTTAATATTTTATAGTTTTACAAAAGGTAAAACCCACACCTAAAATAGAGTTACAATTCCAACTACCGTCACAAAAAGTTTTACCCCTGAACAAAATATTTTAGTATTTTATAAAATTCAGAAGGCACTTATTAATTGTTTTAGCTACTGTTTATTCATTTTAGATTATTTAAAATTTTATAGAAGTGTGGTCTCTCGGCCATAATTACCTATGCATTATTTGGCTCCACCCGAACATTTAGTTTTAATATTTGAAAACCTTTATTGTCTGCCTTTATTTTAATTTTGAAATTTGAACCGGTTTCGAACTAACGCGAGATTAGTAACAGTAATCAAGGTGACGTGGCATCATTAGCAGACGTTCACTGTAGCTTGATTACCCGGGCGTCACAGTTGGCGGCTAGGGCGGCCGATGATGGGGTGGCGGCCACGACCACCACCTCCCGCCTTCGGGCCGCAGTGGCGGAGCGGATGATAGGCACAATGGCCGGCAGTTGGGTGGCGGCCACGACAGCCACCTCTCGCCTTCGGGCCGCAGTGGCGGAGCGGATGATAGCTACAGTGGCCGGCAGTTGAGTGGCGGCCACGATAGCCACCTCCCGCCTTCGGGTCGCAGCGGCGGAGTGGGTGATAGCCCTGGCTTTCGGCGGTGGTGTGGCGGAAACAGCGGCCGGCAATAGCTGCCGACGGGCACCGACGGCGGAGCGTGTGGTGGGTGTTCCACGCAAACCCAACAGGGACGCCACGCGCACTACACTATGCCAGGGATTGTGCCGCCGCCGCGGTGTAGCCTCCCAGTTGGAGCTGTCGTCTGATTACGGCGGAGTGGCTGAGCGACCATGGAGGACCAGTGCCATTGGTGATTGTGTGAGAAGCAGACGAGATAAGCTATAGGGAGGGAGCGGGAAATGCGATGATGGACTCGCCGGCCGTGAGGGTTTTTATAGCAGGCCAGTAAGTATTGGGATTTTTGGGGATTTCACCCAGTTGGACGGGAAGCTTGCGTGGGAACCCAGTTTGGCCAAAAGAACGCTCCCGCACGCTGCGCAAGCGTGCGCTGTAAGCCGTATGTGGCAACACGGTGACAAGACGTGCGAGAGGAGGACGAAAGGCCACGTACACATACGGTTAATTAAAAAATGTTTGCGATTGAATTACCTACTATACACCCGTCCTGGTTTATAAGTAGGATTTAACTAATAAAATACGAATGCATGTAACCAAAGATTATATAGTTGGATTGGTATTTGAACATAGTTTCCAATTATATAATTTTTATAACATGCATTAACATTTTGTTGGTTAAATTTGAGGGAAAAGTATGGCACATAATATAAAGGGGACTATAGACCAAGATGGAGGTAGTAGCACACGCCCGCTCTCTATACAGCGACGCGAGTGTTGGCTGTCTTGTGGGCGACCATTTCCTATGTGCTCAACTGCTCTATGCATGTGGTTGCTTGCGGTTGAGGCGGCCGTGACGCGCTCTGCTCGCGTCCCGCCGCGTGCACTCTGCTCTCTTGCGTCCCTCCGGGTGCTCTGCCCTCATCCCTCCATGCGCGCTGCCAGTGTTTGGGGCCGGCGCACGATCGCGCACGTTTGTGTGCATGCGGTTGCGTCGGGCACGGCTCCACAATGCAGTTACCCGATGCAAAAACTGCCATGCGGACGCCCCGAGAATCCAGGCCGCCCGGCCCCCATTTATTCCTACAGCCATTTACCTTCATCTCTCGCGTCACATGACACAATAAGAAGCTCCACGACAACACATACAGAGAGGATATCCAGCGGTTCCAATGGCGATCCCCGTGGCTCTAATGGCGTTCCTAGTGGCCGACGACGACAATGGTGAGCAGTTCACCACGCATCACGTAGTGAACACCCAAGTGATGGGGAAGGCCCTCTCGGTGATGTACATGAATGATCCAGTGTCGGTGGAGAGCTCCATCCAAACCATGGAGCAGTTCCTTGCCGAGGACAAGTACCAAGTGGTCGGCTTCGACCTCGAGTACACCATCGGTCGTGCCGGGCATGATCAGAAGGTTGTCGTTGTCCAGTTGTGCGTGCGACATGACGTCCTCGTCTACCACTACCACTTGGCCACAAGGCCTTGCGAGCGTTTCTCCAGGTTTATCAACACCTCCGACTATAAGTTCGTTGCGGTGGACACCACGAACGATCTAAAAGTGCTCAAGGCTTCGGGCTTGAAATACCCGAATCTTGCCAACATCCAGGACCACTACAAGGTCTGGGGTAGCGCCAAGAACAAACTGAACTCCCTGGTTGACCTCGCCTCGGCCATCATCGACCCCTACTACATGAAGATGAAGGATGAGAGCAAGAAGGACAAGGACACCTGGCACAGTGTTTGTCATGAGAGACTGGATGAAGAACACATCAAGTACGCGGCCAGTGATGCGTACACAAGCTACAAGATGTATAGGCGGATCGTTGACATGAGGAAGTGTCTTGTTCATGCCCTAGCCGAGGGATCAAGCCACAGAGCAGTGGCGGGAGCGTCACGAGAAGTATATGCCTAGACGATCATTTCTCCTACTTTGGAATGCATGCAATTGTTTATTGAGCTGTGTGCGAATGATCTGTATAGTCACTTATTTAATTGGATGTTTATTTCAGTTATATATATATATATATATATATATACAAACACACACACACACACACATACATACATGTTATTCTTCTATAGACAGAGCAAATCACACGGGTCTTCGCACACATTTCTGTTCATGGACCTGTTTGCCGCGTATCGCACAATTATTATTCAGTTGAACCATTTCCATTGTGTTGCGCAATAAAGGCTGGAAAGAGGGATCTACAGCAGCAAGGTCTATCAAGGTCTTTGTTTTGTAATTTTTGACATTTCTTGTTTTTTGAACACATGTTGATTGGCTTGAAGAAGGTCTATCTCGTTACTTTTGGTAATTGTTTATACGCAAGCAACTAGTTTGCATTTTTCAAAGTTTTTTGTATGAATAGAATCACACACGAACTTACTATAGTAACCGTTTGTGTTATAATTTCTCATCGAAAACAGTTCATCCGAGTGGGCTGTTTGCTGCGTATCACACACATCTGGTTTACACAAATTGTTTGTGTTCTTTTGGCTGAACGCAAATGCCGCATATCACACACATCTTGTTAAGATGAACCATTTCCGTTCTCTTGCGTAATCAAAAACAGTTTGTCTGAGTAAACCGTTGCCGTATGTCACACACACCTTGATCTGGCTGGCTGTTTCTATAGCATTCCCTAACAGCACACAGTTCATCGGAGGGAACTGTATGCCGTATATCGCACACACATTGATATGGCTGCCTGTTTCTGTTGTTCTTCCTCATTGCAAATAGTTCTGCTAGATCAACCGTATGCCCTTCATCGCACATGCAACTAAAATATGAACCATGTTTGATGCATCAGTCATCACAAACATTTTGCACAGTTTAGACGGTTTTCTTAAACAACCGTGTGCGATTATTGCATCGCACACAGTTTCTCAAAGGGTCTCTGATCGTAGTGTCATGTTAGCAGCATCATGTAGTCGTGTTCCGACAACTGTTGAGCATCTTAGTTGCGTCGATGGCATTCTTCCTCCCGGCCATGGTTTTGATGCTGAGTCTTTGAAGGAAGTTTTGTCAATTGAAGCTAAATTTCTTGCCGAGCTTCGTCAGAGCACTAACCTCCGTACTAGCTTTGGGATGTTCAAGGAAATGCAGGATGCTCATTGCAATCCTTTTGAAGATGAGGCTAGTGTTGTTGTCAGACAGATCTAGAGGCAAGATCCTGTTCGTTTGGGTCCTGAAGGAGGCCATGAGGAACATACCGAAGAGGTTTGTTTTATGTTGGATTTTGATAGTTCTTTGCATTAATGTTGATTGTTAGCTTTCAGTTATTACTATTTTTTGTCATAGGTTACCCTTATTGATTTCATGTTTTCTAAACTTCTTCTTTTTAGTTTTAGTCTTTCGTAGGTGACTTTCTCTTTTTGCAGTATCTGAACTTAAAGGTCTACAATATCTGCACTTCTAAGCTTTCCATAACTGGCCCTTTTGTTCCCTTTGTATGATAGTAGTTTGATATGTGACCTTCTATGTTTACTGCCTTTGAACTTCCTCCATGTGCCAGTGGTTATAGCTGACCTTCTTTAATTATGTCATGTGAAATTCTCCTGATTAGACATTATGTTCTATATGGTTTTTTGTAGGCTGTTGATGATGATGCTAGGGTTGATGAGGATGTCTTACCTGAAAGTGCATCTGTCCATGTGCATGAATCTACTCCCGCAAGTGATTTATTTGTTGATGAGGCTCATGGCAGTGATCATAAAGTACCATTTTCATGTCCATTTATACCATCATAACTGGTCCTTTTGTTCCCTTTGTATGAAAGTAGTTTGATATGTGACCTTCGATGTTTACTGTCTTTGTACTTCCTCCATGTTTTAGTGGTTATAGGTGTCCTTCTTTAATTATGTAATGTGAACTTCTCCTAATTAGACATTGTGTTCTATATGATTTTTTGTAGGCTATTGATGATGGTGCTAGGTTTGATGAGGACGTATTACCGGAAAGTGCATCTGTCCCCATGCATGAATCTAGTCCCGCAAGTGATTTATTTGTTGATGAGGTTCATGGCAGTGATCATAAAGTACCATTTTTCTTGTCCATTTTTACATTTTTTATTCTACTTGTACATTTTATCACTATGTGCCCACTTTTAATGACTTCTTGTTCTTGCTGCAGAATGATGATGCTAGTGTTCCTTTAGAGAAAATTGCAGACAAGGTTGTATCAGGCACCGACTGCTCCGATGGGCTGGACCCAACTGAACCTCAGTCGTCCATTGGTGCTGGGGTTCCTGATGCCGAGCCGGGAAAGACAGCTGGAGATATTATTTCAGAGAAAGATCGAATCGAGGATACTATGGAGACTGGTAGTGATGTTGCAGAACCGGAGAAGTCTCATGTAGTAGAGCCATCAGCTGTTGTTGATGCTGGTTCTCCAGCTCTTCCTACTGCAGCACAACCAACAGTTTTTGTTGTTTCAGATTCTCTAGCTGCTATAGCAACTACTGGCATCCTTGCCGACGACACTGCAATGTCTACTGGAGACGATGATAAAGACACTGAAAGCGATAGCTTGGGAAAGGAAAATGATCATTCCAGTGCTGAAACTGGTCTAGGCAAGAATGCATAAAGAGAGGAGCATGCTTCTCTCTTCTTTCCCCGTCCCCATCCCTTTTGTTGTTGGTTTTAGTCCATGATATCTCTATGTACTGTCTGTGTGGTCCAAGTTGAACTTCTGGGTTTTGCTTTGTCGTGTGGTTTTTATGTGGGGGAAGGTTTGTAATGCATGGGTTGTGATATTTATAAACCTATGGTTTTATCTTTTGGTGTAGCAGCCGAGATGTGCTTGTGTTTGTTTGTTGCTCCTGTTGTGATCTATGTGTTTGTATGTTGCTCTTAATTTATATTCTTTTTGCTGAGAAGATACTGAACTTGCTGTCATCCGGAAGAAGGTTGATGACTTTTATTTTAGTGTAACTAATCTTAAGAATGGTCGTTCTAAAAGGTGAGTGCAGCCGGTCAGAATTTATATCCATCTAACTTATGAACTACATGTGGTTTTATACCTGAACTTCTTTACTTTCTGTTGCTGAACTTCTTTGCTTTCTGGTGCTGAACATCTTACTTTTTGTACTGTCTGTTTGTGATGTAGCCAAACTTCTGTGCTTTTATATGTGATGAACTTCTTGAGTTCCTGATGCTGAACTTCCTTTACTTTCATTGCTTGTTTTAGATCAAAGATTATGTTGCAAAACAATGAGTGTGAAGCTATTGTTGAGGATGCCGCAATATCTTTTTCTCCTCGCGGAATGCTTCGATCTAATGTAGTTGAGGCTGCATTGTATTGTCTACGTGCCATATACCAAGGATCGGATAAACTCATCCTGCCGTATTGGGTTTGTGTAAGTCAACCCTATAGTAACTTCTTTTCTGTTTTGTTCTTTACCATATTTGTTAAAACGTTTTGGTCTCATTGTATTTCATATGTTGCTGTTATCTGGATTATATTAGGACAAGATTTTCAGAGGGCAGTTTGATTCCGTGTGAGGAAGTAATTTTTGGCGACTGGTCCAGATAGCATGGATGCGCATGATTCTGTAAGCAATATTTTGTTCTTTGTCTCTGCATTTATTTCCATTGTGATCCACTCTGTTTATATTGTTTTATTTTCTTGTATTGTTAATATTAATTTTCAGTTTTCTATGATTAGTGTGTCTATCTTGCGTCAGGTTATTTTCCCTACTTTTGACCAACCTGAAATTCCTGCTCACTTGGGTGGTGTTGGTCACTGGGTTTCCATCTTTCTTGACCTGAAGAATTCAAGGCTCCAGCTTCTCGACTCCTACTATGGACCAAATGATGACTGCGCAATACGCCTGTTTCGTCGGATGATTGATAACATCAAGAAGCTTTGGACCGATGCCAGCACTGACAGGGAGACACCATACAATCCTCTTTCTATTGACTATTTCCCTTTGGATTGGATTGATGTCCCCCAGCAGACTAGCAAGTATGTGTTCCACTTTTCTCTCTATCACTTTTGCTTAATTGTAGTTGTACATAATTTGCAATGTCTTTTATTCTTTGGCTTTCTTTTGTTTTAACAATGTTATTTTTTTGTTTGATGACAGTATCGACTGCGGATTCTTCATGCTTACGGATGTTAATTCATTTCATGAAGGGGTTCTTGCAAACTATTCCCATGAAAATATCTTGGATATCAGGAAGACATGGTTGTACTCAATTGCATCTTCTAACTTGTTTGAGACAGACTTCCATGGTCTGTTTGGATACTATACATGTAAGTCTTGAAACTTGAACTTCTTAATTGGACAGCATCTTTTATTGTACATGAACTTCATTATTATTTTTATTTTGCTTGTGTATTTTGTTTCAGTATTTTTTCCGTTTCATTGCTTACTTGGATGTCAACATTTTTTCTACTGGAACCTCAAAGATGGTACCTTTTTATGCTTTTCTTGGTTGTAGTTGAATGCTTTCAATTTCATCAGTTTATCTTGAACTGTGCCTTGGGTTATGCTTGAACTTCATTAGTTTTTAAATTCAACACATTTTTAGGTCAACTTGAGTAGTTACCATGTCATCTATATTTTTTGGACTGTACATTGTGTTGTACCTGAACTTCAGTTATGTTTAATGGTCTTTTTCCCCTTTTTTGACAGTGGAGCCGTTGGACTTGACCGATTAGCACTACTCATTCCTCGGGACACAGGAATACCAGCCTAGGGAGGAATCGATGAGTATAACTCTGAGAGAAGATGATAGCTCTTGAATCCTTATTCCTTCAAAGTTGGGGAAGCAGGCTGTCAATATTTGTGCTACTCCAAATACCCCTTGCTCCAAAAAGGTTGGTGCAGTCAAAGCAAAGGTGATTTCGTCGGATGATGATTTTGAGAAGATTGCTTACCTGAAGAATTGTAAATCTGCTGCTGGTGCTGTTGTTGGGAGAGGTGGGAAGAATGATGTCATCACGAGGAGGAATCCGACAGTTGAGTCCGGCAACATAACTTCCTCAAAGAGAGCAGCAAGATTGCCTATGAAGTGGTGTTATCCTGTTGCTCCCCTAAATAAATACAGTTACCCTCATCTATCTGAGGCCCAGAGGTTGAAAGAGTATGTGCTTAGTGAAAATGGTCTAAAGAAGTATTCTGAGTGAGTATTTTCTTCTTATGTTTTTTTGCTACCATATATGCTACTTTTTGTGAACTTTTGATTTTATAGTATCTGAACTTCTATCCATTTTCCTTGTCTTGGAGTTGCGCTTCTAATATTTTTCCCATCCTTTAAATCCGCAGCACAAGCTACTGCATGTTTACCATCCCTGGGAATGTGATTGACCTCACAGGACGTGTCCTTTATACTCTTTTAGATCAAGGGCAGCAGATGGAAGGATGCGTAATGGACTTTCTCATAAACTTGTGGAAGGATAAGCCGGAGACCTCTAAGATCTTCTCTTACCCTGACAGGGTTGTAGTGAGTCCCTAATTCATACAGGTTTTTGTTCTTTTAATCATATCTCCCTTGTGTGCGCTAGTTTTGTTGTAGTGGCATTGGGAGGTGTTTTAGTTTTGTCATGATTATTTCGTGTTCTTAATCTTTTTTGTTTATGGTCTGTTTTGTGAATGCAGTACTGCCTGGAGTATGATTTTTTTGGTGCATCAATTCCAAAATTCGATGCAAAAAAATTCAGCTAAACTCCTCCCAATGTTTGCTCGCAAGGGGGAAGACCTTCTTAACGCAAAGCTGGTTAGGTTTTCATAACTCTTGCTTTATTTTATTTTATGTAAATCCTTTTGCGTAGTTTGTCTATAGTTTTTGTTAATCTTGGTTGTTCAATGCTTATGGTTTATAGTTTGTGTTCACCATTTTTTCAATCTTGGGAGGTTTTGTTGATACTTTTCAAGTCAATTAACAAAATGGTGCACTACAGTGTATATGTATTGAATATATATCGTGGTAGCATTGACATGCTTAATTCACTTCCTTACTCTAATAAGGGAATTTCATGAACATGTTTCCATGGAGACTACCAAAATATGGCGAGTGTTTCTTAGCCTCAACCTCCCTTGATATTCTTTTTTTGACATGAAGTTTATTCTGCCTTTTGTTGACAAAATATTTTTTGTCTATGTTTGGTAATACTGCTTGAAAGTTGTGTGCTTGAACTAACTATCATTTGACAGTTGAACTTCTAGTATCCTTTAGCTGTATTTTATTCAAGTGTCGCTTTATGTATGTGAAATTAACAATTTTGGTAAAGATGATTTTGATTTCATCTTATTTGTCATTTCTAGCAGATCAAAAGATTTGTTGGGTTGCTGGAGGAGATGTACGGCAAGGCTGCGTACAAAGCGAGCAAGTAGCCAAACTGGGTGCATATTGCAAAGGGGGCGACTTTTATTGATGTTCCAAAGCAAGTGAATAGTGTTTCTGGTTTCTTCGCCATGAAGTTCTGCTCTACATATGATGGCGATGAGCTTGTTGATGATGTTGGTGATGTGGAACTATGTTTTTGTCCTTGTTCTTGTCTCATCATCCTTCCATTTTTCTTGTGTGTTTTTGCCGACACGCTCTTGGTGTGGTTTTAGTTATCATTTGCTATTTTTTATTCTTTATTCTTTTTTGTTTGCTGGCTGTTGTAGATGACTAGAAGGCCGAGTTCATGCACACTCTAGTCTTTAGCGAGAAGAATGAAATTGTGCGCGAAGAGCTTCCTACCGAGATCCAGTCCTTGGGCCCATGAATTCTGCTTGTAGAAACATTGGTTTTAGTGTAGATTTGATTTCGTAAAGATTTAGGTTTGATAATGATTGGGACGATTTCAAAAAGATTTGGTTGTAAGAATGGTCTACTAATTTGTGTATCCATAGCTACAACACTATTATTTATGTTATTGAGGACAAATGTATCTGGTATGAAGAATGATTGGCTTGTGAATTTCAATGTATTGCATCATTTTCAGTATTCCAGTAGTGTATGTTTTTCCCCAGCATATCTACTTGAACTTCTGTCTGGGTTATGGTAGAACTGCTAGTTTTTTTGTGGACAGTTTTTTTGCCCACAAATCCAGTGTTGTTTAATTTTTGGCCCCAAAATATGAACTTGAACTTCTGCTTGAGATCTGGCTAGGCTGCTGGTTTAATATGGAGATAATTTTTGTGCTGTATAATGTACTATTATTTTTCAACTCAACCAAGATGTAGCCTTTTTGCATAGAATCTATATGTGCTTTTTCTGATTGTATAACTGCGAATAGTTTTCAACTATAACTTCATGTAAAAATATTCTCATAGACTCCTTCACGTTTCATTATCTTTTGTCGGTATTCTACGTGAACTTCGCCATGTATCCAAACAGAACTTCATATCTGAATGCGTCGTCTTAGGCTTACTAACCTTAGTTTATAGGGCAATACTTATTTTGCCAAGCATATTTTTCCTACATCGATTAATGAATCAGAACTTCTTCTGTAAGCTGGCTTGAACTTCATACTGTATATTTTCATTTCATTGCTGCTTGCTCTTTTTTGGAATACAACACCAGCACCTCCTCTCATAATATATCAGGACTTCTACCATAAGAGTATCACTACTAGGGAAAACCTTATACACAGAATCTTACTAGCAGCCCTCTTCAAAATACATCGCTATTGCTATTTAGGACCAGCGCGTTCAAAAAAATGCGCCACTGAAAGAAAAATAGCAGTACCGCGTCCCCTCTAAACCGTGCTACTGCTCGAATTGCCATGACCTCACCATCCAGCTAGTTATAGCAGTAGCGCCCTATAACGAACCGTGCTACTTCTATAGATGTTAGAAGCAGTGCAATTCTGTATAACTCGCTACTACTAAGTTCATCCCACAATTTAGTCCCAACTTGCTCCACGAACAGGGTGTTTACCACCTTAAATATGTTATTTCTCAAACTATCACAACCACTTGGTCTTCACTGAACTCTATGTGTAGAATTTGTGGCCGCAATATGAGTCTTCTCCGGTTCCTACCAGAGAGGACTCATATTGACAATTCAGATTGTACACAAAAAGATCATTGATGGCCAATGCATTTTTGCACTGACAGACAATGTATTTTTGCATGCTAACACTTAGGAGTAGCGCTTTTAGTAGAAAAGCGCTACTGCTAGTCCAACTTAGCAGTAGCATGCATCCCCGCACAACGCTACTGCTATTCTCATTAGCTGTAGCGCGTTTTCTTACCCGCGCTACTACTAACCCTACCTTATTCCCATGCGCGCGGCCGACCCTCTCTCTCACTCACTCTCCCTCTCTCAGTCACTCTCGCCCGCGCCGATAACCGTCGTCGTCCGTCGCCGCCGCCGTCGTCGGCTGTCCGCCACCGAGGTACTCCCTCCTTCCGTCCCTCCTCCTCCCACCGCGCCCTCCTCCCTCCTCCTCCCACCGCGCCCTCCTCCCCCCTCCTTCCACCGCGCACTCCTCCCTCTGCCTGCGGCCGCCCCCTCCTCCCTCCTCTG
>NC_041387.1:367844248-367846718 GCF_002162155.2 Triticum dicoccoides | reverse complement strand
CCCCCTCCTCTCTCCTCCCTCCCTCCCTTGTCTCTGTTCTTGCAAATTTTAGGTGTTTTGAATAACATAGAAGTAAGAAAATTTAGGGTAGAACTAGGGTAGTAGAATTTTTAGCAAGTGTATAATAGAAATAGTTTATTTACTAAGTGATTAGTATAACTAGTTTATTTATATTAAGTGCTTAATAGAACTAGTTTATTTAGTAAGTGCTTAATAGAACTAGTTTATTTATAGTAAGTTCTTAATAGAACTAGTTTATTTAGTAAGTAGTTAATAAAAATAGTTTATTTAGTGTTAGGATTACATATAAGATATTTTCAAATGTTTATTTTCCTATTTTGAACCATTGAAATGCAATGACCATTGATAAGTGGCCTATGTTTTGTCGGAGTGTTGATTAATTTCCGTTCCGGCAAATTTCAGGCGCTTGATATGTCCTTTTTTAGCAAAGGTCATGCCGGATTTTTTAGGTTTTGCCGTCAAGTTATAATCTTTGAATTTTGAACACAGGAGATGTCTGATGAAGATGGGATCCCGGAGTGCGGGTACTGCTATGCTGACTATGGTGTGTGCGACAAGTTTCCTCACCTACAAAATGATAGGTTTTTCACCGTGAAGCTAGAAGAGACCTTCAATGTTTGTATGGTATGCAACGACAAGCATTTCATCGTAATAAATATCATCACTTGTGCTTCTTTTGTTCAACGTGTAATTTATGGATTTTTTTCAATTCGACTAGTACATCCCATGCCATGCTAGACCATATGTATTGGAGAAGCTTGGTTTTGGTTTAGATGACTTTGAGAATGTGCAGACAAGGAGGGCTCACTTAAGAACTAAACATGGTTATGAGTTTCTCGTTAAGTTCTACAATGCGGTTGATCGCTCCCATTTTGGTTGCTCTAATTGGGAAGCTCTATGCAAGGCATATGGATTTGAGGAGGGAATGCGAATAAGATTTTATATTCGTCCCGGAGATTATGATGATGATGATAGTATCGACATCTGGGTGGATGTGGATATACCTCCAGTTTTACCTAGATGTGAGTTTGTCAAACTAATTTGTTAAGTTCAGTAATTTATGTTGTTAATTGAAAAATATTTGGTTTTCGTTCGTACTAAACTTATTTATTTATAATTGTCAGCTTATTTCGTATCTTCAAGAAATACTCAGAAGATAGTAGACATCACATACTACAGCTATGACTCCAAGCTTAATTGTGAGGAGAAAGGTTATCTTGTCTCATTCATAGAAGATGTTGAGGCCTTCAAAACCAGTCACTCTATCAGCCCAAATTATACTAGATACGTGCCACTAGTCCATAAATTGCTTGATGGTCATTGCCAAAAACTTGGTAAGATTTTGTTAATGATGGTAACGTCATAGCATACATTATTCTTAAGTAAACTACATTGCTAACTATATATGTTACTATTTCGTTTTTGAACAGAGGCTCCCGAAGCAGGTTGTGCCTGACATGCTATGTACCGAAGGTGATATGCATATGGTTAGCTTACGAGCAACTCCTTCGGAGGCTTACCATACTGCATACTCGATTTCTTAAAATGATAGAAGGCTCAAAATCAAAGAATGTAGCAAAGTGATGAATGCGCACACGCAAATAATTGGAGACAAAATGAATGTCCGCAAGCCACAAGTTGGAGATAGGTTTATGTCCATTCTCCATTATGGTGAAGAACCAGGTTATCTATTTTATGGTATTTTAGCTAGGAGAGAGGAGTAGGTCCTACGTATTAAGAACAATTAGTTATTGTTGATTATATATGACTACAATGTCTTAGACTTGATGGTGATGCTGAGTAGGAGTAGTGATTATGAGTACTATGATGATGATGAGGAGGAGTTGTTATTACAACTAGTGACGAAGTTGTTATATGATGTCTCATCATGGACGAAAATGATGATTATGAGGATGTAACGCCCGGATAATCTTGCTACAGTAATCCCACGCTAATCATGGCCCGTCATCCTGATTACTGTTGCTATCCTCGCAATAATTCGAAACCGTTCAAATTCAAAATTCAAATTGATGAAAACAATAAAAGTTTTCAAAATTTAAAATAAAATTGTTCGGTGGTTGACGAATATTACAAGGGTAATTATGATGCAACAAACAAATTTTTATTAAATGCCTAAGTGCTTATAGATAAATAAAAAAAACATAAAAGAAAATAAATAAAAAGAAAACAGAAAACAATAAAAGAAAAAGAAACCCCCTGGGCTTCGGCCCAGCTGACCACAGGCCAACTGGGCCACCACCAGGCCCGGCCGGCCCCCACCCCTCTCCCCTTATCCCCCCACGACGGAAACCCTAGCCCACTCCCGATCCCCACTCTCCCCTCACTCCCCCGATCTGGATCGAGATCGGGGCGACCACGCCACCGCCCCGGATCGCCGTCGCCTTTCCGCCCCCCTGCGCCCCTCGCCGCCGTCCGAACCCCTCCTCCA
>NC_041387.1:367834651-367843432 GCF_002162155.2 Triticum dicoccoides | reverse complement strand
CCGCGCTCACAGCGGCGCCCCTGCCGAGGCCGCTCCTCCCTCCGCCCGCCCCTGTGGTGCGCCCGAAAGAGCGGGTGCTGGGCACCGTTGCGCCCGCGCCCGTTCGGGCGACAACCGCGCGTCCATGCGCCCGAAAACCGCAAGGCCCCCTGGGGCCAATGACGTGGGGGCCCCACGCCCAGATCGGTTTAAAAAAAGGGGAAATAAAAAAAATAAATAATAAAATAAATAAAAACAATAAATATAATTAATAAAATTAAAATGATTTAATAAAATTATTAATTAATTAATTAATTAATTAAGTTAATTAATCTGGTTTAATTAAATTAATTAACTAGTTAAGTTTAATTAAACTGTAATTAGATTAACCTAAACCCTAATTAACCTAAATAGAGAATGACAGGTGGGTCCCACTAGACCCACATGTCAGGGTTGACTCAGTCAACCCCTGTTGACTGCTGACGTCAGCATGACATCATGCTGACGTCATAAATACATTTTTCGAATTAATTAAATAAATAATTAAATTCCAAAATTGTTAAAATCTTTTAAAAATCATATCTTTTAATCCGTAACTCGGATTAAAATATTTTCAACATGAAAGTTGCTCAGAACGACGTGACGATTCCGGATACGCAGTCCGTTCGTCCGCCACACACCCCTAACCTATCGAACTCGCAACTTTTCCCCTCCGGCTCATCTGTCCGAAAACACGAAGCACCGGGAATACTCTCCCGGATGATTCCCCCCTTAACTAGTACCACCTCATACCACGTTAGGGCACGCCTAGCATCGCTTCTTGACATGTCATGCATCGATATGCATCTGTTTACTTGGTATTCATTGTTTCTTCCCCCTCTTCTCTCCGGTAGACTACGAGACCGACGCTGCTGCTGCCCAGTTCGACTACGGAGTTGACGACCCCTCTCTCTTGCCAGAGCAACTAGGCAAGCCCCCCCTTTGATCACCAGATATCGCCTATTCTCCGCTATACTGCTTGCATTAGAGTAGTGTAGCAGGTTACTGCTTTCATTAATCCTATTCTGATGCATAGCCTGACATTGTTGCTACACCTGTTGATACCTTACCTGCAATCCTAAATGCTTAGCATAGGATGCTAGTTTATCATCATTGGCCCTACATTCTTGTCAGTCTGCCTTGCTATACTATCGGGCCGTGATCACCTGGGAGGTGATCACGGGTATATACTATACATACATA
This sequence comes from Triticum dicoccoides, assembly GCF_002162155.2. Classification (NCBI taxonomy): domain Eukaryota; kingdom Viridiplantae; phylum Streptophyta; class Magnoliopsida; order Poales; family Poaceae; genus Triticum; species Triticum dicoccoides. The sequence continues at coordinate 367,842,211 of NC_041387.1, read as the reverse complement.
CTATACAGTTGGTGACTAAAGTCGGGTCAGCTCGAAGAGTACCCGCGAGTGATCCACGGAGTGGGGGCTGAAAGGACCTTTGTCCCGACGGCCCTCTGTGTGGATCTTTGTGGCGGAGTGACAGGGCAGGTTGAGACCGCCTAGGAGAGAGGTGGGCCTGGCCCTGTTCGGCGTTCGCGGACACTTAACACGCTTAACGAGATCTTGGTATTTGATCTGAGTTGGCTACGAGCCTATACGCACTAACCATCTACGTGGGAGTAGTTATGGGTATCCCGACGTCGTGGTATCAGCCGAAGCACTTCAGACGTCAGCGACGGAGCGGCGCGCGCCGAATTGGACTGGAACGCCACTAGGCTAGGTCTGCTTTCGGCCGCCCACGCAACGTGCAGGTGTGCTCAGGGCGATGGGCCCAGACCCCTGCGCGCTTAGGTTTAGACCGGCGTGCTGGCCTCTCTGTTTTGCCTAGGTGGGGCTGCGACGTGTTGATCTTCCGCGGCCGGGCATGACCCAGGAAAGTGTGTCCGGCCAAATGGGATCAAGCGTGTTGGGTTATGTGGTGCACCCCTGCAGGGAAGTTAATCTATTCGAATAGCCATGATCTTCGGTAACAGGACGACTTGGAGTTGTACCTTGACCTTATGACAACTAGAACCGGATACGTAATAAAACACACCCTTCCAAGTGCCAGATACAACCGGTGGTCGCTCTACCTCAGGGATATGAGGAGGGGATCGCCGGGTAGGATTATGCTATGAGATGTTACTTGGAGATGCTACTTGGAGGACTTCGACCTACCCTCTTCTGCCTGTTGCAGGACGAAGGTGACCAGAAGCGTAGTCTTCGATAAGACTAGCTATCCCCCTCTTATTCTGGCATTCTGCAGTTCAGTCCACTGATATGGCCTCCTTACACATATACCCATGCATATGTAGTGTAGTTCCTTGCTTGCGAGTACTTTGGATGAGTACTCACGGTTGCTTTCTCCCCCCTTTTCCCCTTTCCTCTCTTCCTGGTTGTCGCAACCAGATGCTGGAGTCCAGGAGCCAGACGCCACCGTCGACGACGACCCCTCCTACACCGGAGGTGCCTACTACTACGTGCTGCCCGCTGACGACGACCTGGAGTAGTTTAGGAGGATCCCAGGCAGGAGGCCTGCGCCTCTTTCGATCTGTATCCCTGTTTGTGCTAGCCTTCTTAAGGCAAACTTGTTTAACTTGTCTGTACTCAGATATTGTTGCTTCCGCTGACTCGTCTATGATCGAGCACTTGTATTCGAGCCCTCGAGGCCCCTGGCTTGTATTATGATGCTTGTATGACTTATTTTATTTGTAGAGTTGTGTTGTGATATCTTCCCGTGAGTCCCTGATCTTGATCGTACACATTTGCGTGCATGATTAGTGTACGATTGAATCGGGGGCGTCACAAGTTGGTATCAGAGCCGACTGCCTGTAGGAATCCCCCTTCCACACTCCTTGGTCGAAGTCGAGTCTAGTCACTACAAAACTTTTACTAACATGGCTGTGAGCCTTACGGGCCCACGTCGCCATTGGGTGGTACTAGGATCTTTTACTCCTCGACCTTTACTCTGGGACTCTGAACTCTTTTCTACTCGGGTTAAACGAATTTACTAACTCTAACATTAGGATCCCGTTACCACGTTCACCCCAAAGTTGGATAAGCCATAGTTATTCTGTAGGATAGCATTTTGAATAGTGCCCATGTTGTCATTTGACTCCATTGAAACATCTTTGTTTTCAGATGGAACCCACGAGGCAGGTTGTGCGCCACACTGCGGCCATTGGTGCCTCAGGATCACCTGCTGTGCTAGCTGATATGATGACCTATCTGGGTTATCGCTGGCACCCTGAGTATACCGTCTACGAGGAGTACCAGGACTTTAACCAGGAGCAGTACCGTGCCATCGTCCACCTCTACTCTCGGGAGTATGAGTCCACTACCGTGCTGCACACCGCTCATGGTGTTGGAGTGACCATCGAGATGGCAGTCCACGATGCGGCTCATGCTGCTCTGACACATCTTCGTGGAGAGTATCAGGAATTGGACACTTCCCCTTTCAGACACATTCCTATCGCATCTGACGTTGGTGCGGAGGGATACTACACTGCCGCCTACTCCACCGTCACCCGAGAGCCTTTCCACCATCAGCGCCTGGTACTGCATGCTGATGGGCTAGACCGAGCTAACAGAGCTCTTCGCCACGAGTTGTACACCACTCGTCAGCACCTTTACAGGGCTCTGACGCGGTTGCACCCCTTTGTCCGGTCCGGACAGCTGCCGCGTTCTGCGATCTACCCAGCCAGGACCGTGATGCCCCACGGTGTCGGATGGCCAGAGGTGGGAGGCTACTCTCCCGCACTTGGTCCTCTTCTGCCACCTGAGCGTCGGGTTCTACACCAGAGTATCCGCGGCCCCCAGGCCACTGACGTGGAGGACTATCCGTTGCCTCACTACCAGCTGTCAGGTTACAGCTACCTTCACAGTACCTCCTGGGAGTGATGTAGTCTTGCTCATTAGTCTTAGATGCACTCGCGAGCCTGCGTGCCGCCTATGATGACTTAATATATGTACTGAACTCTGTGTACTGAACTCTATGTCCGACCCCTTTTGTAAGTTATGCCGACTATCTATGTGGTATCTGTCGTGCTCCTTTCATTATGCATGTTTCATCATGAATGACTCTTGTCTAAGCAAATTTCTCAATACTGAACTACCCCTGTTGTATATTAGCAGGATGGTTAGACCAGCTGGTCGTGGTCGTGGTGGCAACTTCCCACCACCGCCTGAGTACATGGCTGGTATGATCCAACAGCTTGAGATGAATCGCCAGTTCATGGAAAACATGATGGCTCAGTTTCCTCGCCCCAATATGAACCAGCATCCAAACACAACAACTCTGCAGGATTTCATACGCCTCAACCCAAGTGTGTACCGCAGCTCAACCCAGCCGCTGGATGCTGATGACTGGCTCCGTGACATCACCTATGAGATGGAGTCTGCTGATGTAGCCCCTGCCAGCTATGTCACTTTTGCTTCCTTCTTCCTGAAGGGACCCGCAGCGCAATGGTGGGACAGCTACAGGCGTACTCTGCCAGTTGGAACAATCATCACCTGGCCAGACTTCCAGGCTGCCTTCCGTGCCCGCTTCATTCCTCAGGGAATCATGGACAGGAAGAAGCGTGAGTTTCGCAACCTCACCCAAGGCAACAAGACTGTTGAAGCTTATCAGCGGGAGTTTCTGGACTTATCCCGCTATGCTGAAGAAGACATTGCAACTGATGCTCGCAGACAGGAGAAGTTCCGTGAAGGCCTTCAAGCTGACATCAAGCTCACACTTCTAGTGCATGACTTTGCCGATTTCGCCACCTTGGTGAACAAGGCCATCAATGTCGAGACTGGTCTGCAAGAACACCAGAGCTCTCAAAGGCGCAACCGTGACACGGGCTCATCTTCGGGCCCGCCCTCGCAGAAGCGTAAGATATGGATCCCGAACAGCATGTACCGTCCAACTGCACCTGCCCCAAGGCAGTCTTATGCTGCACCTCGTCTGCCGGCTGCTCCAACTAGGCAGCCGAGGCTTCCAGCTCCACCACCCCAAGCTCCTGTTCCTACCCCCGAGAATGGGTTGTGCTTCAGGTGCGGACAACCAGGGCACCGTGCTAGGGAATGCAACCAGAAACAGAATCAACTGGCCCTTCCAGCAGCTGGTCGTGGGAACAACCAGGCCCGCAACAACAATGCCAAGTCTTATGGCCGTGTTCATGCCAACCACATTGATCTGAATGAAGCTCAAGACCAGCCTGCTACTGTGATGGGTACACTCCTCGTAAATTCAGTACCAGCATCTGTTTTATTCGATACAGGTGCATCGCATTCATTCATGTCAGAAGATTTTGCATGCTTGCACGACATTAAGTGTGAGGACATGAATGCTTCACTATTAGTGCACACCCCTGCGGGCCAATGTCGAACCTCCATGATTTGCAACGACGTCCCTGTAGAAATCGAAGGACTGGAATTCCTTGTCTCTCCCATCGTACTGAAGTCCTGTAGCATTGATCTCATTCTGGGAATGGATTGGTTAAAGGCGCATACCGCTTCTATCGTTTGCGCCACCAAGACCGTCCATCTGCTACACCCTTCTGATGAAATAATTAGCTACGATGCTCATCTGGTTCGGAATGCCGAGGCCAGACTTTATGCCTTAAACGCATTGAACGCTGCACCACTTGAGGGCATTGAAAACATTCCCGTCATGCGTGAATTCCTAGACGTCTTTCCTGAAGAACTCCCAGGGATTCCCCCTGCTAGAGCTGTCGAATTCGTCATCGACTTGAAACCGGGCACCACTCCTATAGCCAAGCGACCCTATAAGATGCCGCCGCATGAACACCTTGAGCTTAAGGAGGAAATCGATAAATCTCTTCAAAGTGGTTTCATTCGCCCAAGTTGCTCTCCTTGGGGAGCACCTTCTCTCTTTGTCAAGAAGAAAGATGGGACAAACCGATTGGTCCAAGACTACCGTCCTATAAATCAAGCTACCATTCAGAATAAGTATCCTCTCCCTCGGATCAATGATCTGTATGATCAATTGGCTGGATCATTAGTGTTCTCTAAACTCGACTTGAGGTTGGGTTACCACCAGATCCGTGTTCGTGAGGAAGATATCCCCAAGACCGCCTTTGTGACTCGTTATGGTTCATACGAGTACACCGTCATGTCTTTCGGCTTGACCAATGCTCCAGCCACCTTCTCTCGCCTGATGAACTATATATTCATGGATTACCTCGACAAGTTCGTCGTGGTTTATCTGGATGATATTCTGGTATTTTCCAAGAACGAAGAGGAACATGCTGAACATCTTCGCCTCGTGCTGGAAAAGCTACGAGAGCATCAACTTTATGCCAAGTTCTCCAAATGTGAATTCTGGCTTCCCGAAGTAACCTATCTCGGGCATGTCATCTCTAAGGATGGTATTGCCGTCAACCTTGAACGAGTTCAGGCTATTCTCGATTGGACTCCTCCGAAGAACGTTAAGCAAGTCAGAAGTTTTCTCGGTCTCGCCAGCTACTGCCGTCGATTCGTCGAGAACTTCTCCAAGATTGCCAGTCCTCTGACTAACCTATTGCATAAGGGCGTCAAGTTCCAGTGGACAGACAAATGTCAGGAAAGCTTCCAGGCACTCAAAGACAAGTTGACTTCTGCCCCAGTACTAGCTCCACCTGATACTAAGAAGGACTTCGTCATTTACTGCGACGCTTCCCGTCAAGGATTAGGCTGTGTCCTAATGCAAGAGCGCAAAGTGGTTGCCTATGCCTCTCGGCAATTGCGCCCTCACGAAGAGAACTACCCAGTTCACGACCTCGAACTTGCTGCTGTCATTCATGCGCTAAAACAGTGGCGACATTACCTACTCGGTAATCGTTGCGAGATCTTCACTGACCACCAAAGCCTGAAGTATCTGTTTACTCAGCCAGACCTGAACCTCCGTCAGCAGAGATGGATGGAGACTGTTGCAGATTTTGATTTGGGTATTTCCTATACCCCAGGCAAGGCTAATGTAATGGCTGATGCCTTGAGCCGCAAGTCTTACTGCAACCACCTCCAGGTTCACAAAGTCCAGCCCTCACTTGTTGAAGAATTCAGAAAGCTAAACCTCCATATTGTTCCTCCGGGTGCACTCGCTCCCCCTCCTCCGGAGTTCCGCAAGATGAATCTCCGTGTTGTTTCCCAGGGTTCCCTCTATACCCTGGCTGTTGAACCCGATCTCGTGGGCACCATAAAGACAATGCAGGGATTTGACTCTGAAGTCTACAAGATTAAGCAAGACCTCAAAGAAGGAAGTTCCTCATCCTTCACTATTGCTGATGATGGCGCCTTGTACTTCAAAGGCCGCCTAGTGGTGCCGTGTAAGAAGGAAAACCTGAATATGACTCAGGAGGTTATGAAAGAAGCTCATGACACGCCTCTATGTATCCACCCTGGTAGTACAAAGATGTATCAAGACATCCGCCAGAGATTCTGGTGGTCTAACATGAAGCAAGACATTGCTCGTTATGTTGCTGAATGTGACGTTTGCCGTCGTATCAAAGCAGAACATCAAAGGCCTGCTGGAACTCTGCAACCTATCTCTATTCCTGAATGGAAATGGGACCATGTTGAAATGGACTTCGTCACTGGATTCCCCAAATCGCAGAAAGGCAATGATGCTATTCTTGTCGTCATTGACCGACTTTCTAAAGTTGCACATTTTCTGGCTGTCAAGGAAACGATCACTGCTAGTCAGCTGGCAAACCTCTACATGACCAGAATTGTCTCGCTTCACGGTATTCCATTGGTTATCAGTTCAGACCGTGGCAGTTTATTCACTTCAAGATTCTGGGTGAGTTTCCAAGAAGCTATGGGCACTCATCTGTCTTTCAGCACTGCTTTTCATCCTCAGTCACAAGGGCAAGTTGAACGCGTCAACCAAGTTCTCGAAGACATGCTTCGAGCTTGTGTTATTTCCTTCGGCAAGAAATGGGAGGAATCTCTTCCGTATGCTGAGTTCTCTTATAAGAATAGCTATCAAGCTAGTCTGAAGATGGCCCCCTTCGAAGTGTTATATGGACGAAAGTGCCGAACCCCTCTGAACTGGTCAGAAACTGGGGAACGTCCACTCTTTGGCCCGGATATTATCCAAGATGCCGAAGATCAAGTCCGCATTATTCGCGAGAATCTCAAGACTGCTCAGTCACGCCAAAAGAGTAATTATGACCGTCATCATAAAGACATGATCTATCAACCTGGCGAGAAGGCCTATCTTCGAGTTACACCAATGAAGGGTGCTCACCGCTTCGGGATCAAAGGGAAGCTAGCTCCCCGCTATATTGGTCCTTTCACTATCCTCGAGAGGCGTGGAAAGGTGGCATATCAACTAGAGCTTCCGTCGAACCTTTCTCAGGTTCACGATGTATTCCATGTGTCACAACTCCGCCGTTGCTTCAAGGACCCAATCCGAGGTGTGGATCATGAAGTGCTCGAATTGCAACAGGACCTCTCCTATAAAGAGCATCTGGTCCGCATTCTCGACCAAGCTGAACGCCGCACACGCCAGAAGGCGATCAAGTTCCTCAAGGTCCAGTGGTTGAATCACTCTGAAGACGAAGCCACCTGGGAACGCGAGGATCGCCTGCGTGATGAATACCCCGCACTGTTTCCTTCTACCTCCTAAAATCTCGGGACGAGATTTCTTGTAGTGGAGGAGATTTGTAACGCCCGGATAATCTTGCTACAGTAATCCCACGCTAATCATGGCCCGTCATCCTGATTACTGTTGCTATCCTCGCAATAATTCGAAACCGTTCAAATTCAAAATTCAAATTGATGAAAACAATAAAAGTTTTCAAAATTTAAAATAAAATTGTTCGGTGGTTGACGAATATTACAAGGGTAATTATGATGCAACAAACAAATTTTTATTAAATGCCTAAGTGCTTATAGATAAATAAAAAAAACATAAAAGAAAATAAATAAAAAGAAAACAGAAAACAATAAAAA
>NC_041387.1:367764673-367831900 GCF_002162155.2 Triticum dicoccoides | reverse complement strand
GCCGGGTAGGATTATGCTATGAGATGTTACTTGGAGATGCTACTTGGAGGACTTCGACCTACCCTCTTCTGCCTGTTGCAAGACGAAGGTGACCAGAAGCGTAGTCTTCGATAAGACTAGCTATCCCCCTCTTATTCTGGCATTCTGCAGTTCAGTCCACTGATATGGCCTCCTTACACATATACCCATGCATATGTAGTGTAGTTCCTTGCTTGCGAGTACTTTGGATGAGTACTCACGGTTGCTTTCTCCCCCCTTTTCCCCTTTCCTCTCTTCCTGGTTGTCGCAACCAGATGCTGGAGTCCAGGAGCCAGACGCCACCGTCGACGATGACCCCTCCTACACCGGAGGTGCCTACTACTACGTGCTGCCCGCTGACGACGACCTGGAGTAGTTTAGGAGGATCCCAGGCAGGAGGCCTGCGCCTCTTTCGATCTGTATCCCTGTTTGTGCTAGCCTTCTTAAGGCAAACTTGTTGAACTTGTCTGTACTCAGATATTGTTGCTTCCGCTGACTCGTCTATGATCGAGCACTTGTATTCGAGCCCTCGAGGCCCCTGGCTTGTATTATGATGCTTGTATGACTTATTTTATTTGTAGAGTTGTGTTGTGATATCTTCCCGTGAGTCCCTGATCTTGATCGTATACATTTGCGTGCATGATTAGTGTACGATTGAATCGGGGGCGTCACAGAGGAGTTATATGACAATGATATATTATGATGATAAGTTGTTAATGATATGATGATGATGATGATAAGTTATTATGTCATTGGGTGAAAGAACCGCGGATTAGTTTCAAATGGATGGATCCAAAGTGACCATTGGTTACTTTGGATCCATCCACTTGAAACTAATCCAAAGTTATTTCACCTAGTGATTTAATAACTAATTATGATGTTAAAACAATCTATAAATTACTACTGTATGAAAAATAATATACACGTGTATGAATACGACCTAAAATTCAAAAGAAATGGAATACGGAATAATAGTAGTAGCGGTTGTTGTTGAAAGCGCTACTAGTAATTAGCAGTAGCGATTGGCATGGAAAGCGCTACTACTAAGAAGATATATTAGTAGCGCGTGCTAGTCGGCGCTACTGCTAAGCTTTACCTGTAGGGCCTTATCAGTAGCACGCTTACCCATGCTACTGATAGGCCAAAAACCAGCGCTACTGCTAGGATTTTCCCTAGTATTGTATATTTGTCATTTTGTTCCTTCTTGCTCTTTCATGCAGCACATCACCAGCACCTCCTCTCATAATATACCAGGACTTCTACAATAAGACTACTTGAACTTCCCAACGTATATTTCATTATGTTCCTACTTGCTCTGTCATGCAACACATTACCAGCACCTCCTCTCATAATATACTAGGACCTCTACAGTAAGATTACTTGAACTTCTACTGTATAATTTCTTTGAAACTTCTACAATAGAAGTTCAAGTAAGCTTCTCCTAAAATAGTCTTCAATAGCGGAATAGCATTCTGTACATTGACATGACATGACATAACTTTGCTTTTGTTTAATCGACCTAGTCTAATTGTTCTTCAGCCTTGCGCTCCTCCTAGGCTTTTCTTGTAGTGGTTTTTGTTTGACATGTACCTCTTCCTCTTCATCTTCCTCTTCATTTTGCTCTTGCTCTTCGTCTTCATCTTCCTCTTCCTCTTTGTCTTCATCTTCCTCTTCCTCTTCCTCTTCTTCGATGATGTCTTCATCTTCGTCTTCCTCATCCTCCTCTTCATCTTCCACCACTTTCTTGTTGTTGGCTCTAGGTTTTGCTTTATATTTCTTTTCTGGATTTTGGCTTGTCTTTTCAACATCTGTGCACTTCGGGCTTGTTCTTGCATTGTGTGGTTCATACTCCTTGCATATGCTAAAAAGTCTGTTGCTAGCTTTCTATGGGTGTGGTCCCTTGTTTTGTTCTAGAACTTTGGGCTGTTGTTTTTGAACGTTGGGTTGCTTGACCTCCTCAGCATCGTTTCTTTCTAAGAGTGTTGGACAAGTGAGTTTGTTGTGTCCTGCAACCTTTTTGCACACACTATATTGCATGTGTCCAAGTGGCACTCCATTCTCATGTAGCAAGATGACTCTATTTGCAGATGGTGCCTTTATTTGAGCTCTCTGGTCTCTTTTCTTTGGTATAGAAAATTCTTCCTACCTTTTGTTTTAGAATACATCGGCAGTTTTATTGTCTCTTTCTACTGTTGTTGCTGCATTAGTTGGTCAACATCCTGCTTGCATCAGTTGACTTGAGCAGCGGTCTGGAGCATTTCATCTTCATAATTATGAAGGTCATCTTCAATTTCAGCATCCTCTTCAGCCATCCTTTCGCCAGCATCCGCTTGATAAACTGAATCTATTGCATCAAGATCTTCCACGAGCCTCTTGAGAACATATAATGCTTTGTCATATTGTTGCTAACATCTCATTGCTTTCTTGTTAACCGTCAAATTTAGCTGCAATAGGATGTCTTGCTTGGATAGCCTTGAGCTGCCATAGGATGCAATTGTGTTGTAGCCCCTTGTATCAAATGTTGGTTGTGATTTTGCAGTCTTTGTGTACCATTTGAGGAAATACTTGTATGGAAATTTTTCAAGCTTCAGGTAGTCCAGTATGTCCATTATGTTTAGGAAGAACATACCTACATTTTTGTGATGAATGCAGAATACATAGTTTGTGAGCCAGCAGTGAGTTTCATATAATGATACGATACTACTAGTTTAGCTATTTAATGAGTTTGTTTTTCTGCTCACCCATGTATGTCCAAAGCTTGCATTCACACTCATATATTTCATTCTTTGGGCCAACTACAACCTGGAATTCATGCTTTGACCATGCAAATATTTCTTCATCATCAGGGCCAGCCTTGTTGTGGTAGTACACAAGGTACTTAGTGGCTCTGTTGTAGGCTTTGCGCGAAATCGTGTGGCTTTTCTCATCCTAGTTGTCATCTCACTGTAGACGGCTCTCGTGTGCTTGATAGCCATGTCTTCCTCGCAGCCGTAAGTTTTTTTTTGTCACAGGAGTGCTTTGCACATGTCAAAAAATAAGATATTAGTCGAGCAGAGTCATGGGTTTCATTTTTTAAATACCAAGTGCACATGTTCAAGGAAGTCACAATATGGGGGTGTTTTTGTCTTAATACCATGTTGGTCATTGTTTTCTCGTTCTCCTTCTACATCCGAGTTTGTATGCAAGCATTTACCCGCCTAGCAAAATTGTGTAGGTTCTAGGTCCCCTTGACAAACCCTCTCTTGAGCACGTGATTCATGCTCTCGCTTCGTTGTGTGGAAGTCATTCTAGCATAGAAAATCTTATTGTAATGTGCTGATATCCATAGTTTCCTATCACTCCACAGCTGCATCATCATCTGGTCGTTCTACAGGTTGTACTTCTGCAGGTGTGTAGCCCAGGAAGCTTCAAACTCCATTGGCATTAGTGGCCAGTTTAAGATAGCTGTGAACTCCTCTTTGAATGTTTCATACTTTTTGTACAACAACGCGAGGTATTCCTTGAAATTCTCCAGGATGTGCCAATAACATAGCTTGGGACGGTATTTAAGAATGATTGTGGTATAGCTTTCGCCATTGACGGGCACTCGTCTGCATGAATTAAAAAAATGAAACTTGCTTTTTGCTCTGATGGTGAACTTATGTGGTACAAGTACTTGAACTTCACATGTAGCAGTAGGACTACCTAGTAGTGTCACACAATTTTTTCTTATAGAAGTGTTGTTGAACTTCTGTGGTACCCGTGCTTGAACTTCACAGGTAGTAGTAGGACTATCTAATAATGTCACCTATATTGTCCCTACAACAGTGTTGTTGAACTTATGTGATACATGTACTTAAACTTCACATACATAACTATATTTTTCTGAACATGTTTCATATATTTTTTCTTACAACAGTGTCCTTGAACTTCTATGATTCCTGTATTTGAACTTCACATCCAGAACTATATTTTTATTAACATGTGACATATAATTTTGCTTCTTGTACTGTTTGTTAGACTTCTATGCTAACAGTGGTTGAATTGCTTGGTTTACATTATTTTCAGTTAAAACCAATGTACCCAATATAGACCCAGAGACTGAAAAGATGATGAAACTTGTAGAGTTTTTTTTGAACTTACCTGCTAGAATGCAAGTTGGGTGTTTGTTGTTCATGCATCGTACAAATGTATCGAACATCCACTTGAATGACTTTGCATCTTCGTCTCTGATCAGGGCAACAACAAATATTGTTGACTGCAAATGATGGTTTGTTCCAACAAACACTCCCAGAGGCATAGTAAATCTGTTGGTCCTGTAAGCTGTGTCGAATGTTATGCAAACGTCAAAGTCTTGATACGCTCCTCGGCAGCTTGCATTGGACCAGAATTTTTTAATTGATTTGTCGCTATCTACTTGTATGTCATAGAAATACTCATCATTGATTGCCTTCATGTCTTTAAAGAAAGATACAAGTTTCAATACATCATCCAAATCATCTTTCTTTGCATTCATGGCTTTCCTCCAAATTATATGCAAACATGCATTTGTTATTTTTGCTAGCAAAGGGTGGTGACTTAGGATGCTATGTACATTGCAGTATGTGCATTTTTTTAATACTTACTGGTTTAGTAGGTCTCGTCCAGTCATGCTTAGAAAGTAGCTTCCATCTTCATTTTCGGATAGCATGGACATGATTGTTGTATGTTTGACATCATGGTACTGTAGTAGCTTTACGTACTCCAAAATAGTGGGGTCATAATTCTTTTGTGAGTGCAAGAATACGAGCATGTCATCAGTTTGCATGAGGTGGTGATTATGATTGTACCCAGTGTCCACTGCCACACATGTGTTATCCTCTTGCACCTTCACCCTAATTCTTGAATTGCATCCTGTCCTCTGCGATGTTTTGTTTTGCTTCCTGTCAGCCTCTGAAACAGAAGTTGTGTGTTTCCTTTGGAACACGCAAACAAAATACTTGTGATTGTCATTCCATCCTGTCTTCCTGATTCCAAAACAAGCATGTCTGGCGTATCTATTGTAAAATTCCCTTGCTTTCTCTACATTCTAGAATCGCATATTTAGTCTTGGTATTAGATAATCTGGGAGATTCGGCATCTGCATAAAAATAAAAAATAATCCAAACAACATGTTAAAAGCAGTTTATAAACTTGTTATCCTGGAGGGAGCAGAAAAATTGCAGATCATGCAAGATGCATATATAAATACTTAAATTTTGTTCACTTACGTACGTGTATGATCGCAACTCAATGGGAGTCTGCTGCTGGCCCTCCGGGATGGGGCACAACAGAGTCATCATAGCAGGATGCAAGAGTGGATCACGAGGAGGAACGAGGGTTGAAGATGGCCTCTCTCCTGTTTGCATCCTTTTTGCTTGTGGTGGTTGTGGAGGTATTGTGATCCTGGTTTTAGTTTGCTCTTTTGTTGTGTGAAGCAATCCATCTACGTAATGTCCCGTACAATCCTGAGTTGTAGCAGAAGCAGGAGCATCCAACAGTGGTAGTGTGCAGAGCACTCTCCTCCGTGTGTGTGTTCTTGTTGGATTTGTACTGGGATCCGATTTAGTTGCTGCCATTTGGCATTGATGAGACACACCAGGATAACCTCCAGAGTTACATGCAGGACTTGAGCTAACACCCTCCTCCATCGGTGTGCTTGGAAATCTGCTGGTGGATACAAAGAATCTGCATGGGATTTTTGGCGTCACCCAATTAGGTCGAGGCGCAAAGTGGTGCTGATAGGGCTATGACCTAGCATCTTGGAAGTCTGCATGTGTTTTGGGTGTCATCCAATTTTGGTGTGGAGCAGGTTGGTAATGTTGTTGGTGAATTTGAGGTGTGACCCATTAAGGGGTTGGCACGCCGCGTACAGGCTTAGGATTGTGTACTTGCTGCTGGGAACTTCTAAGCTTCTTTCTGTGTCTCTCATCTTGCTGGCATAAAAAAAGAATGTGTTAGAACATAGGTTACATTTGCCTATACCTGTGTAACTGAACTGAGCATTATTCACAGCCTGAACTTCTCCTATAAAAGTGTTGTTCATGTACATATTTTTCCCTATGACAGGTATCACACTCTAAACTGAGCTAAGCATCTACCCATACTTGTGTACCTCAACTGAGCACTCTTCACAAAATGAACCTCACGTTCCGAATTCTACACTATTTGAATTTTTCTATACCTGAACTGAGCACACTCCACATACTGAACTTCTTGTTTGCAAAGAGGAAATACTATCTATAGTTAAAAAACCTGACCTTCTTGAGTTTGAATGGTTGAACCACCAGTGCATACCAACCTGACCTTCATGTGATCACATGTTTGTTTTATTTACTTTTTTTTGCACATAACCAGGTAAGTACCAACCTGAACTCTAGCACACTGACTAGTTGAACTTCACATGGTTTTTTACATATGAATGCAGGCATATTTTTAATGTTTGCAGCCTGAACTGAGGCTCACAGACTACCAGAAATTCACATGACTGAAAGAAGATAACACACGGCAGGAAGTTCAACCATACCTTGGATAGAAGTTCGTCCAACCTTTTTCCAGCAGTAGATAGGTCACCTTGAGAGCAATTTGATGGAGAGTTAGGAGAGAAATCGCATGGAAATCCATGTCTTGCAGAGGGTGCGAAGTTCATCTGCATGAAGCAAGAAGGTCAAGTAAGGCAAGATTGAAGGAGTAGGCAAGAATAGGGAGGAAGTTCATCTACCGTTGCTAGATTTGAAGGCGTCACCTCCGCCACCTCCGACACCGAGATGCTCCCTTGGTCACGAAGTTCGCAATAGCTTGCGACTTGGCCGTTATTTGTTCTGCTAAGCCATCGGGAGGTGAGGATGGAAGAAGGAGGAGGCTTCCAGAAGTCAATGGCGGCTTCGCCGCCTCCAGGCGACGTAGGCTTCCTCGCACCAGCGTCCGCCGTCGCTCGCTCGCCCACGCTGGCGGTCGGCTAGGAGGTGGCAATGGAGGGGGCGGAGCTGGATCCGGACGGCCAGGAGCTGCAGACAGAGGGGAGGCATTGGATCCGTCGACCAGGAGATGGAGACAGAGGGGAGGCGCTGGATCCGACGGAGTTCGGCGACGAATCATGGGGGAGGTCGGTGATCGAGGGGAGGAGCGGCAAGGAGGGGGCTGGGGCGGCTCGGGATTGGGATCAGGTGGATCCTGTCAGTCGTGCGGGGCAGCAGTTCAGGAAGTTCAGGAGAGTTTCTGTCGGGCCCTTATAGGGCTGTTGTGATCCAAACAACTATTCTAATCCTGGGATTAGAATAGTGTTCTCCTATATATATATATATCCCTCTCTTGCACACTTCCTCTCTCTCTCTCTCTCTCTGTGTGTGTGTGTGTGTGTGTGTTTCTCTCCTACTCTCTCACCCACATATATAGAATGTTTCCCGTCCTCTATCTCTTTATTCCACTAGGTGTACATCTTGTGTGTTGAGCGCTGATAACCCACAAGTGTACGGGATCGCAACAACTTTTGAGGGTAAAGTATTCAACCCAAATTTATTGATTCGACACAAGGGGAGCCAAAGAATATTATTGAGTATTAGCAGTTAAGTTGTCAATTCAACCACACCTGGATAACTTAGTATCTACAGCAAAGTATTTAGTAGCAAAGTAGTATGATAATAAAGGTAACAGTGGCAAAAGTAATATTTTTGGGTTTTGTAGTGATTGTAACAATAGCAACGGAAAAGTAAATAAGCGAAGAACAATATGTGAAAAGCTCGTATGCAATGGATCAATGATGGATAATTATGTCGGATGCGATTCCTCATGTAATAGCTATAACATAGGATGACACAGAACTAGCTCCAATTCATCAATGTAATGTAGGCATGTATTCCGTAAATAGTCATACGTGCTTATGGAAAATAATTTGCATGACATCTTTTGTCCTACCCTCCCGTGGCAGCGGGGTCCTAGTGGAAACTAAGGGATATTAAGGCATCCTTTTAATAGAGAACCGAAATAAAGCATTAGCACATAGTGAATACATGAACTCCTCAAACTACGGTCATCACCGAGAAGTATCCCGATTATTGTCGCTTCGGGGTTGTCGGATCATAACACATAATAGGTGACTATAGACTTGCAAGATAGGATCAAGAACACACATATATTCATGAAAACATAATAGGTTCAGATCTGAAATCATGGCACTTGGGACCTAGTGACAAGCATTAAGCATAGCAAAGTCATAGCAGCATCAATCTCAGAACATAGTGGATACTAGGGATCAAACCCTAACAAAACTAACTTGATTACATGGTAAATCTCATCAAACCCATCACCGTCCAGCAAGCCTGCGATGGAATTACTCACGCACGGCGGTGAGCATCATGAAATTGGTGATGGAGGATGATTGATGATGATGATGGCGACGAATCCCCCTCTCCGGAGCCCCGAACGGACTCCAGACCAGCCCTCCCGAGAGAGATTAGGGCTTGGCGGTGGCTCCGTATCATAAAACGCGATGAAATTTTCTCTCTGATTTTTTTCTCCACGAGACGGAATATATGGAGTTGGAGTTGAGGTCGGCAGAGCCTCAGGGGGCCCACGAGACAGGGGGCGCGCCCAGGGGGGTGGGCGCGCCCCCCACCCTCGTGGACAGGGTGTGGGCCCCCTGGTCTTGATTCTTTCGCTAGTATTTTTTATATTTTCCAAAAAGTGCCTCCGTGGATTTTCAGGATATTCCAAGAACTTTTGTTTTCTACACATAAAACAACATCATGGTAGTTCTGCTGAAAACAGCGTCAGTCCGGGTTAGTTTCATTCAAATCATGCAAGTTAGAGTCCAAAACATGGGCAAAAGTGTTTGGAAAAGTAGATACGTTGGAGACATATCAACTCCCCCAAGCATAAACCTTTGCTTGTCGTCAAGAAATTAAGTTAATAAACTGAAAGTGATAAAGAAAAACTTTTACAAACTTTGTTTGCTCTTGTTGTTGTAAACATGTAAAGCCAGCATTCAGGTTTCAGCAAATATTATGAACTAACCATACTCACAATAACACCTCGATCTCACAATTACTTATATCAATAGCATAATCATCTAGCGAGCCATAATAATAAAACTTGGATGACAAGAATTTCTCAAAACAATCATAACATGATATAACAAAATGGTATCTCGCTAGACCTTTCTGAGACCGTAGAACATAAATGCAGAGCACCTTTAAAGATGAAGGACTGACTAAACATTGTAATTCATGGTAAAAGAGATCCAGTCAAGTCATACCCAATATAAACTAATAATAATGAATGCAAATGACAGTGTGCTCTTCGGCGGGTGCTTTTTAATAAGAAGGTGATGACTCAACATAAAAGTAAATAGATAGGCCCTTCGCAGAGGCAAGCAGGGATTTGTAGAGGTGCCAGAGCTCAGTTTTAAAATAGAGATTGAATAACATTTTGAGCGGCATACTTTTGCTGTCAACGCAACAACTATGAGATGGCTGCATCTTCCATACTACATGCATTATAGGCAGTTCCCAAATAGAATGGTAAAGGTTTATACTCCCCCAACCACCAACAAGCATCAATCCATGGCTTGCTCGAAATAACGAGTGCCTCCAACTAACAACAGCCCTGGGGGAGTTTTGTTTAATTATATTGATTTGCTTTGATATTTTTGGATCATGGGACTCGGCTTCCCGGTTACCGGACCTTTCTCGTGAATGAGGCGCGGAGTCCACTCCTCTTGAGAATAACCCACCTAGCATGGAAGGTATAGGCAGCCCTAGTTGAAACATGAGCTGCTCGAGCATACAAAACAGAATTTCATTTGAAGGTTTGGAGTTTGGCACATACAAATTTACTTGGAACGACAGGTAAATACCGCATATAGGAAGGTATGGTGGACTCATATGGAATAACTTTGGGGTTTAAGGAGTTTGGATGCACAAGAAGTATTCCTGCTTAGTACAGGTGAAGGCTAGCAAAAGACTGGGAAGCGACCAACTGAGAGAGCGACAACAGTCATAAACATGCATTAAAATCAATTCACACCGAGTACAAGCATGAGTAGGATATAATCTACCATGTACATAAATATCATGAAGGCTATGTTGATTTGTTTCAACTACATGCGTGAACATGTGCCAAGTCGAGTCACTCAATTCATTCAAAGGAGGATACCATCCCATCATATCACACATTATCATTCTAATAGCATGTTGGCACGCAAGGTAAACCATTATAACTCATAGCTAATCAAGCATGACACAAGCAACTACAATCTCTAGATGTCATTGCAAATATGTTTACTTCATAATAAGCTGAATCAGGAACTCATCATATTTACAAAAACAAGAGAGGTCGAGTTCATACCAGCTTCTCTCATCTCAACCAGTCCATCATATATCGTCATTATTGCCTTTCACTCGCACGACCGAACGATGTGTATAATAATAATAGTGCAAGTGCATTGGACTAAGTTGGAATCTGCAAGCATTCAACTCAAGAGATAAGACAAAGTAATATGGGCTCTAAGTTAAAATAAACAATCATGATATGAAAGCCACTAAACATTTTCAATATGGTCTTCTACTCTCGACCCCCAAAGAAAAGAAAATAAAACTATTTACACGGGAAAGCTCCCAACAAGTAAGAAGAAGAACGAGGGGAGAGCTCTGAACAAGTAAGAAGAAGAACACGGGAAAGCTCCTCTAAGTCTTGATAACCCACAAGTGCAGGGGATCGCAACAGCTTTCGAGGGTAAAGTATTCAACCCAAATTTATTGATTCAACACAAGGGGAGCCAAAGAATATTATTGAGTATTAGCAGTTGAGTTGTCAATTCAACCACACCTGGATAACTTAGTATCTACAGCAAAGTATTTAGTAGCAAAGTAGTATGATAATAAATGTAACAGTGGCAAAAGTAATATTTTTGGGTTTTGTAGTGATTGTAACAATAGCAATGGAAAAGTAAATAAGCGAAGAACAATATGTGAAAAGCTCTTAGGCAATGGATCAGAGATGGATAATTATGTCGGATGTGATTCCTCATGTAATAGCTATAACATAGGGTGACACAGAACTAGCTCCAATTCATCAATGTAATGTAGGCATGTATTCCATAAATAGTCATACGTGCTTATGGAAAAGAACTTGCATGACATCTTTTGTCCTACCCTCCCGTGGCAGCGGGGTCCTAGTGGAAACTAAGGGATATTAAGGCCTCCTTTTAATAGAGAAGCGGAACAAAGCATTAGCACATAGTGAATACATGAACTCCTCAAACTACGGTCATCACCGAGAAGTATCCCGATTATTGTCACTTCAGGGTTGTCGAATCATAACACATAATAGGTGACTATAGACTTGCAAGATAGGATCAAGAACACACATATATTCATGAAAACATAATAGGTTCAGATCTCAAATCATGGCACTCGGGCCCTAGTGAGAAGCATTAATCATAGCAAAGTCATAGCAACATCAATCTCAGAACATAGTGGATACTAGGGATCAAACCCTAACAAAACTAACTTGATTGCATGGTAAATCTCATCCAACCCATCATCGTCCAGCAAGCCTACGATGGAATTACTCACGCACGGCGGTAAGCATCATGAAATTGGTGATGGAGGATGGTTGATGATGACGATGGTGATGAATCCCCCTCTCCGGAGCCCCGCACGGACTCCAGATAAGCCTCCCAAGAGAGATTAGGGCTTGGCGGCGGCTCTGTATCGTAAAACGCGATGGAACTTTCTCTCTGATATTTTTCTCCGCAAGACAGAATATATGGAGTTGGAGTTGAGGTCGGTGGAGCCTCAGGGGGCCGACGAGACAGGGGGCACGCCTAAAGGGGTGGGCGCGCCCCCACCCTCGTGTACAGGGTGTGGGACCCCTGGTCTTGATTCTTTCGCCAGTATTTTTTATATTTTCCAAAAAGTGCCTCCGTGGATTTTCAGGACATTCCGAGAACTTTTGTTTTCTACACATAAAACAACATCATGGCTGTTCTGCTGAAAAAGCGTCAGTCCGGGTTAGTTTCATTCAAATCATGCAAGTTAGAGTCCAAAACAAGCGCAAAAGTGTTTGGAAAAGTAGATACGTTGGAGACGTATCAAGCGCACGCATCTCTCTCCCACCATTGCTCTATCTTCACAAACTCTCGACGTTTAATTAACACACTGGGGTGTGTTTTGAAAATTGCTTTAGACTGGACCATGCAGAGTTATGGTTGGTTTTGTTGCATCCAACAAATTAGTAACTATTAAATGCATTTAGATTTTCATTTGAGTTGGATTATGTGAGTCTGATCATATTGTGAAGTACTATAAACCTGGTATTCTCTTGGAATTCAACAACGATTCTAAATATTGAATTGTATAAACCATTACATTCGAAGTCGGTAGCTTACTATATTTATTTCACAATTACAAAAGATAATTAATGCCATGACAAACTAAGAAAACATATGTGTACTCCCTCTATTTTTATTTATGTCCACGTATTAGCATTGGTCAAAGTCAAGTTTTCTAAACTCTGACAAAGTTTATAAACGAAAATAGTAACATATACAATAACAAATCAATACCATTAGATTCATTATTGAATGTACTTTCACATCATACATATTTGTTATGGTAAATGTTTATATTTTTTCCATAACCTTGGTCAAACTGTAGGAACTCTGGCTTCAGTCAAACCTAATATGCAGAGTAAATAAAAATGGAGGGAGTACAGTACTCCTAGCTGCTCAGCCCAATCACCCAATACACTAGACAGAGGGAGTAGGGAGTAGTACAGTGTTACAAATTTTCAGGTCGGCGGAAAAAATCTCCCACTTCCATCGAGATCTCCCGAGACTCAGATTCGACCAATGAAAAGTTACCATCATACCCTTGGTCGAACAGGTGGACGGATCCTGGTTGGTCGGGGGCTGTTTTGGTAACTTCACGTTCACCCCACCCATCCAACCCCAACACGGCACCCAGAGTACTCATTACTCCCCATTTTCTATCCCCACCACAAAATAGACTTCTCCATGGCACCACAACACCTTCGTGCCCCTCCCCTTCTTCATCGGTGCACTCGTCCACCGCGGCGCATCTGCCTCATCAATGACGTCGTACGCCATATTGGAGTCGATCCGCCGTCGCCGTCGTACACGGAGGCGCTTCCCCGGTGCCGTCTTCCATGGTCTCGGATCTGCTTCCCAGAAGCCGACGCCAAGCGCAGCAGCACCACCATCGTCGACAATGAATTGACTCCCATTGCCAACCATGATGAACAGACATCGCGGCGACCTTCGTACTCCTCCTCGATTGGTAATGTGTATATTGAGTCTCTTAGCAGTACATGTGCAGTTCCGATTATGTTCATACCCACCCTTCAAATTTCCTGGCTGCTATTGTTCTGGTAAAAGTAAATGGTTATAGCTTGCATTATCCAACAGAATATCATCTTGTAATTGTGCGTCGCTCTAGTATCGTGTTGTGCTTGTGTAGGTTCTTCATCTGTAACCAGTAGTGTCACAAATGATGGATAGTTTTTTAGAATAGGAGGGAGGTGATCCCCCTGTTCTATTCACTCAAAATGAAACCACAACATAGTTTTAGCAAAGTTGAAGAGCCACATAGCAGGATATTAAAAATCAGTCATGCTAACATGGCACATGAGTGCTTTAATGTTGCCCACAAGATGCGTGAGTATTACTATTTTTTCTTGCCATGTTGAGATTTTAAAACTACGAATGCGAACATGCAGAGGAGCGATGAAGACCAAATACGGGATGTTGGGGACATCTTCAGGGAACGTCGCAAGTTAAAGAGGAGCTGCACCAAACCTGTAAAACGAGCTTTGGTAGGTAGTAACAACCTTTCAATTACTTTGACATTGAGAACCTAACTAGCTTTGGTGGATATTTTGTGTCTCCTTGATTGTTTCGTTAATGAAATCGAAGGGAGACCCCACTTTTAATAATTTTTTAAACTTTGGCATGGTGTGTGGCTGGGCTGCATCGGGCTTTAGATGTTAGGGTTTGGTGTGATGTCCATTTGGTATTAGGCCCGGACATTTGGCACACCATCATCAATGGGATAGGAGTACCAACAGGTGTTGCCTGGATGGTGGCTTCAGGCTGACTGAGGAATTACTTTGTATGGCCTTTGTGAATAATTAATAAGATGGCTGCATGCATCGTCGAGATGAAGATGCCGGGGTCTACCCTCCTTTTCAAAAAAAAGAAGTAGCGAACACTGGACCAAGCTAGGTCCCCGAGCCCAAAACAACGTCAAACAATGTTGTGTGCTTGGCTAGGGTTCTTACCACGCAATCCAGCAGTGTGGTAGATTATTAAATAATAATAGGCGAGACCAACATTTTCCCGTACACTTGATTAGGCTCTCAATCATTTGTAGGATCTCAGTTATCTTAGTGGACCCACCATGCCTTAGGATGAATCTTTTTTAATTTGGTGTTGAAGCCAGTCAGTCAAACGCGCCTACATACGCCCTGGAGATCATCTGGTTGCCAGTTGTTTTGCTGCAGCAACCCTTGTCTTAGTGCACCCCTCTACTGGTTTTTCTATTTCTCTTACCCTTGTGTTCTTCGATGTATATGTCGCAGTTTCTATAAGCTGGCTCTGCTTGATATGTAATAATCATAGTCTTAATCGTCTTAATGCTTTCCTTTTTAGCTTGATGTAGGAAGTGGGTGTTCTCACCGTAGTCTGTTTTTATATTTCTCCTTTTGAATTCACTTATCCTAGTCATGTTTCTCAGGCTTGTACTTAATGGATCTGGGGAGCTCTGACTATACTTCTAAAAAAGAAGTAACTTCTTTATGTCCGGAAGCAGTTCCTGCGAGGAGGGAAGTATGGTCAACCTCGAGATCATGTTTCCGAAATGAGGCTGGATTACACACAAGGTGCCATTTCCCTAATGATGCTGGATTACACACAAGGTGCAAATTCGGACATGATGATGGATTACTCACAAGGAAGGTGGAGTCTTCAAGTGTTTGTGTCCTTGTTGCTCTAGTAAAGGCTGAAAGAAAGCGTGCAACAGCCCTTGAGAATGTAGCCGAGTTCGTAAAGAAGCGAAAAGGGCAATCAGATGCTCTCTTCACCCAAGCCAGAGAAGACATGGAAGAGCTAACAAGAAGTTAGCAGAGGTAGAGGAGGCTAGGCATCTCCTGCTATCTAAAACTGTTGTCAGTACAATTTTTTAGTCATAATAGCTAGGTTCAAATGTTTATCCAGTCAGCATGCCTGTTGTGATGTCCGTGCATCTACTGGTGTGGCACAAAATAAAATTTTTTCGGGTCATGTAATAACAGCCATTACTTTTCGAACAATAACAGACAAACCATTGGACATGGTATAGTTCACACGCAAGCCCAACATTCCAAGTTAAAATTCCACATCAAACTCATGTTCACAGATATCGGCACATTCATAGGTAATGTGCACAACCATGATTCACTTCAAAGCCACAAAAAATATGAGGAGAGTTATAAATAAAGAAAATCTCTAGTTCCAACTACCAGTGCAAGCACAACAAGTTAAGACCACACGTAATTAATTATATTTTGGACATTTTTTTACTAAACGCGAATAACTAGAAGTAGGCATAATTTCGAATGCCGGATGCGGCTGGGGTCCACAATGTCTTGAGCCAAATCGGGTAACACATCGGGTGTCTATGCCAGCGACGCGATGGTCATAGCATTCGTGGGATCCGAGCGACGGCGGCTCCCATGGTCTACTAGTCCTCGCTGTCGGCGGTGGCCACAAACATGGTGGCCACCTCCGCCAGCATGCCGCGGTTCCGCCAACGTTTGTGTTGGATAGCACGGCCAACCAAGGTGCACTGGACGCCGTGGTCCCCCATGTGCCGGCCTGCAGCAACTGGCCAGTCCTCGGCGAGCAGGCTTGGAGCGTCGAGTTGATGCACTAGGGGCCAGCTTGGAGCGACAGCTTGCTCCTCCGCTTGCCCGCCTACAGCCTCACCCATGGTACTGATGGCCTGGGCAGGGAGGGACGTGGGGCAGCGAGTTGCCTGGCTTGTTGGGGCACCCAACCAGCTTTTATGCTTGAGAACTCGTCTTCCTTCTCATCGGATTCTATGGAGGGTATGGAGAAAATGGTGCAAGGAGGTTATGGGGAGCGGCGGTGTGGTGCGGTTCTTGCCAGGCATCTGGCCTTGTTTAAATAGCAGGCGGACGAGAGGAGCCAAATGACCGGCTCGCGAAAGGACATGTTGCCGGCAGCCCTGCACATGCGTGCATTCAATAGACGTAGGCGGGACAGTCTGAAGCCAGTTGAATGCGATCAGGAGGCATGTTCAGCCTGGCGTGCAGCGAGTGGGGCCCTCTTGGCCAGCGCGTCGGTCCAATGCCTGCGCCAGTGAGAGGTCACGTTCGTGTGAGAGCAATCACTCCCTCCGGTCCTTTTATTTGGTTACTAGCAAGATGCTCGTGCGTTGCATGAAACATCAATATGCATTTGTATGAGTAGTTTATCTTGTGGGAGCAAATGATGAACGAGGGAAGGACTTATCTGCAAATGTGGAGAGGAGTGTGGGTAAAATTGTCATAGTTTCCTTCCTATCCGCCAGATATAGATCAGACAGCCTGTATTGCAGGATGGCAGTGTCGGGGAAGCTGATCCACGAACACCTATGGGGACTGGCGGACCGGGCCCCTTTCGGTTCGGCGGGGGGCGGAGATCGCACGAAGAGCGGATCGAGGCGAAGCACATGAGCAGTTTACCCAGCTTCGGAGCTCTCCAGAGAGATAACACTCCTACTGCTGCATGTCTGATTGTATTGAGTTCTTGCTCGGGAGCGCTGAGTGCTATAGTACACACGAGCTGCTAACGAGACCGAGCGTGAGTGTTTTTCTGCCTTCGAACCCCCCTCTACATTGCGCATGGGCCTCCTTTTATACGCACAAGGGGTCACCGATAGGTGGCAACGTAGACAAGGGTAAAAATGGAAAAAGAGGGGTGGTTGGTACAGCTACCCGAACAGTGTATCCTACCTAACCCTGATGGCAGGGGACAAAGGCATTGAATGCCCGTCTGCGTCTCCTAGATAGTGCAAAAAGGACCGTCAGGGACGCCACTGCTTGCCACGATTGCGATCTTGTCAGCGTCGCTTGCCACCTTGCACCGCTGGCTACACAGCCTCCTGCCACGCGCCTGGAAAGACCCCAAGGCGACACGTTGGTGGATGTGCTGGAGCGTGGGTACAGAGTGGTAGCCTGCCGTGGCAAGCGCCTTGCCGCGGCCGTTGTCTTGTCGCGTCCGGAAGCTTGTCGCCCACCGGGCCTTGCAGGGACGCGCGGCGCGTCGCGGCAAGTTCCTTGAAATGCCTTGGTTGGCCTTCCCGGCAAGCTCCTCTTGTCGGGGCCTTGTCTCCTTGGCTTAAATACTTTGTTCTTGAATGGCTCCAAAGTAACCACGGAGGACCTTGGCGGTCACCCGGCAAGCCTTGCCGCAGGGCGCTGCAAGTGCCCGTGCACAAGTTCGGGATACTAGGGTACCCCTACTCTAGCACACCGATAGGAGCCCCTGGGCCTGGGCCACACACGGTGCCGAGCGCTGTTGGGCCAGGCCCAAAACAGGGCACGGGCACGCGCGGCCTGGGTTACGCCGTATCTTACTCCGTATCCACCGCGCCCTCCCCCAACGGCACGCGTCGAATGCGGCGTCATGGGAGAGATCGTGGGTGGTTTCTTTATTTGGAAGGACGAAACATCCGCCCCCTCCCTCTTTATAAGCAGGGGAAACAGGGGCAGTTCGCCCATCTCGCCGGTTGTCACTCCAATTTCACAAATCTCCGCCGCTCCCCTCTTCTTCCCGAAGCTGAAAGAGAGCAGCGCTCTGCCCCCCATTGCCACCAGCACCACCAACGTCATCGATCTCCCCCACCACCTCCGCCATGGCTCCGAAAGCCGACAAGGGGAAGGGCGTGAAATCGGCCGAGGCGCAGCGGCTCGCGGCGCTGTGAAAGGAGCGGGCCATCTTCCCCCCTCAGCTCGGCGCGAAGGAGCTGAGGGAGTACTACTACCTTTTCTGGTCGACGGAGACGCGAGCGCATCCGCGCACGAAGGTACTCCCGGCCGCTGCTTCGGAACTAGCTCCAAATGGGTACCCCTTCTTCGCGCTGTTCTTCTACTGCGGGCTCTGCCCGCCCTTCTCTGAATTCTTCTGTGACATCATGAACACCTACGGGTTCCGCCTCCTTGACTTCACCCCCAACGCCGTTCTGACCATGGCAGTTTTCGCACATCTCTGCGAAAACTTTGTCGGAATCCATCCAAACGTAGCCCTTTTCCGCCACTTCTTTATGCCCCGGGTTGAGAGAGGGGAGCCTCTTGCCGGCGGGATCGCTTGGATCTCGAGAGTCGGCAAGAAGGAAGCTTATCTGGAGGGAGAGCTCCGCAGCAAGTGGGAGGAATGGAGAGCAGAGTGGTGCTGGATTGTCGAGGAGAACCCGCAGCCATTTACTGCCCTGCGCCGAGCCCCAATAGTGCGTGGCAATGATTGGAGCAACGTGGCCTCGGAAGACGATAGGATGAAGATTGCCGTCACCCGGATCCTTCGCCTCAGGCTTGCCGGGCTCACCGTAGGCGCCGTCGGCGCAAATTTTCTTCGCCGCCGCATCGCCCCCCTGCAGGAGAGGAGGAGACCCGCCTGGGAGTTCCAGAACTCGGCGGATATCATGAGGCTGCGCCCGGGCCTAAACTTCAGCTTCACCGTCCTGGAGCTGGACGCGATGCTCCTGGAACTGTTCAAGCGCGATCCTCAACACCCATTCATGTTGCCGAGGGGCGTCGTTCCGTTGTGCAACAACTCCTCGCTCGACCGCATCCGTGCAATGATGCCGCTGTGCGACTCGCATGGAATTGTCCCAACTTGGCAAGAGCCGGCAGATGCTGTCGTGCAGGAGTTCTTTGACGGCATGGTAGAAGTGCTGGTCCGCGCTGATGAACAGAAGAGCCTCACCCGCGACACCACCGATGCGGAGATGCAGCGCATCGCCACTAGGCTGGAAGAGGCGGCGGCAGCCGCTGCCGCGGGTGACTTTGGATTCACCATGGAGGAGGCAGAGGCAGCAGAGGCGGCAAGCCTTGTCGAGCGAGAGGAGTTTGCCGGCAAGGAAGAGTTTGCCGGGCCCAAAGCCGAGTCGAGCGAGCCCGGCGAGGGAGAGCTTGTCGGGCCCGAACCTTCATACAGCTTGCCGCAAGCGGAGCCCCCAGCTGCACCAAGAAACGAACCCTCCGCGACAGCAGGGGGCGGGCCCGAGACCACCTTGCCGGACCCGGCAACTTCTCCCCAAAGCAGCCTC
The DNA here is from genome assembly GCF_002162155.2 of Triticum dicoccoides. Lineage (NCBI taxonomy): Eukaryota > Viridiplantae > Streptophyta > Magnoliopsida > Poales > Poaceae > Triticum > Triticum dicoccoides. The sequence continues at coordinate 367,812,560 of NC_041387.1, read as the reverse complement.
CAGCGCAGCCCCAGTGTAAGTATATGGTTTGCTTCTTGCTGACAGCCGCTCATGGGTGCTCTTTCCATGCTGATATTTGACTGTTGGTTTGTGTAGGAGTAGATCAGCCTCACCAAGAGTGCCCGGAAGCCGCTCCTGAAGCGCCATCTGCTTCGACTACACCGCCAAGGGAGGCCTCCCCGGCAAGAGAGCGTTCTCCGGCGAGGGACAGTTCTCCGGCAAGGGACAGCACCAGTGATCCTCCGGTGGTTGAGACCACGACTGCAGATCCCAGCACAGGTAACCCTTTTGCTTGAAAACTTCCCTTGGGTTCTTCTTCTTCTGATTTTCTTTCTGAGTATTTGCTTGACTTTTCTCCTTTTTCCGTTCGTCAGATCCATCTGCTGCGGAGCCAATGGAAACCGACGTCGCCGGCGAGGAGAACACGCGCAACAACATCGACGACGCCGTTGCCACCGAAGGAGAGGCCGGCCCTGATGATCCCGCCGGCGAAGAGGCCGCCAAAGCTGCCGCCGCAGAAGCTGGCGAGGGATCCGGCGATCGCACTAACGGCCCCGAGGCTGCAGGAGTGCCAGGCGCTGCGCCGACCGCCGATCCCTCCGCCGCTGCTGCAGCGCCAGGCTCCGAAGAGCCCCAACCCGACGCCTATTTGAAGGCCGGCGACGGTATCTTCATCAAGCTCCCCCGGGCGTCAAGCTCCAGGGCGCCGGTCGAAGGAGAAATCTTGGACGGAGAGGTGCTCGCCTCCGCTGGGCTGATGCTGGTCGACGCGCCAAGCAGCAGCAGCGACGAGCCTGAGGAGGAGCGGCTGCTGCGGAAGCTGCTGTCGCTCTACCGCGCCCGACAAGCCAAACTGGCATCCCGAGAAGCACTTGTCGCGAAGGCGGGAGTGGACATCGAGAAGCGGGCGGAGGAGCTCCGGGGTCTCAGACAGGAAGCCCTCCGGTCCCTGGCGGAGGAGCGGGAGCAACTTCTCGAGGAACGGAAAGCCTTCCTCCTCGCGAAGGCTGAAGTTGAAGAGCAACAACGGCTCGCTGCCGAGAAGCTGTTTGCACAGGAAGGCGAGTTGGCGCAGCGCAAGGTCAATCTTGACAGCCATGAGGAGGAGCTTGCCACGCGCAAGCAAGCAATTGGCGGGGCTCTCAAGGAAGCAAAGGATGCTGCCGCAGCTGCCGAGGCCGCCAAGAAGGAGCTGGAGACGAAGGTAGCACAGCTGGAGGCTGATCTCAGGGCGAGCAGCGAGGAGCTTGCCGCGCTCAAGCGTGAGCGCGAGAAGGACGCTGCCGCTCATGGCGAGCTGCAGGGTCTTCTCGCTGAAAGGAGCAAGGAGCTTAGCGCCGCCAAGGACTCCAATGCAGATCTTGAGTTGAAGCTGGCTACTTTGACTCAGATGCTGGACGGCGCCAGGGAGCGGGAGGTGGCCTTGTCGGAGAAGATCAAGGCCGACGAGGTGCTGCTGGCGAGTGCTACTGCCGCCCAGAATGCTTTTAGGGAGACCATGGAGCACTGGACCGAGGGTCTTGTGAATGTTGCCGCCGCCATCGACGGGGAGCTGGCGCAGCTGGGGATGGAGGACCTGGGTATTCTTACGACGAGCACCTCCAACCCAGCGCCAAGCTCAGCTTGTTCTTCAAAGGCGTGGCGACGGCCCTCCAGCGACTCCGGGAGAAGATCCCAAAGCAGCTGGCCGATGAGTTGCGCAAGATCTGCACGGGAGTTCTTCAAAAGGTGCTGGTGAAGGTGGCCTTCCGCAACCCAGGCCTCAACCTCACCAACGTCCTCAGGTCCCTGCCGCCGGATGCTGATCTAGAAGCGCTCAAGGCCCTTGTCGCACCGATTGTGGACAAGGTGAGCGAAATCAAGAGGGTTGAGGGCGATCGCGTAGATTAGGCCGCCTGTTTTCTCTTTTTCTTGTCGCTGCTGGTCATGTTATAAGAACAATCTATTAGAGTTGCGACAAGTTATCTTGTAATATAACTCTATTTTGGGTAGAGATTGCTATGTTATTTCATTTACTTGATTCCTTCCTTTGTATGTTTTTGCCCTACGCTTTTAGGGAACTTGTCGGCGTAGGCACCTGAGCCGCGAGCGCTGAGTGCGGGACGTCAGCAGCCTGCTGGCGGTGCCGCTTCCGACAAGAAACCTTGTCGCAACTAGCCGCAGCTCACTTAAGTTGTTGAGCGGACTCGAAACAAAATAAGGGTGCAACTAGCTACGAGTTGGTTCCTCTGCGCACAGGTTTTCCATACAAAGTACGGTCGTTCGAGGATGATAACTTAAAAATTTAAAACTGATTGCTCAAACTTTGGCAACTTAGCTTTTCTGTCGTTTGCTTTCCGGCAAGGCGAAACTTCCTTGAACGATGCCTGGTCCACACCATTATCTTCTCCTTTCCCCCCGGCAAACTTGTGTGCGAGGGAACCTTCCTTTCCTTTTTGAGAAAAAGAAAGAAGAGAAAATAAAGATATGGAGCCTTACGGCTCGTTATTGCTTATCGGGGGTAGGCGCTGCACAAAGTGTCAGATAACGCATGCAAAGATAGTAGAAAGCATGAAATTGACAAGATGTGCGGAGCACATGAGCTTTACTTATGCACGGGTTCTGCGCCCGGCTTTGTACAAAGGATTACATGCAACATCGGCAAGACTTGTACAAAAGGTGGTTGCCGGAACAGGTTCCGGCAACCGCGCCTTACGGGTAAAACTTACGAAGATGCTCAATATTCCAGGAGTTGCTCACCGGAATTCCATCTTCAGTCTCAAGGCGGACAGCGCCAGGCCTAGTGACTCGTTTCACCCGGTAAGGGCCTTCCCACTTCGGCGTCAACTTGTTGGAATTCTTGGCGGACTGAACGTGCCGAAGAACAAGGTCGCCTTCCTCTAAACTTCTGACATTAACCTTGCGGCTATGGTAGCGGCGCAAAGCTTGCTGGTATCGAGCAGCTCGTACAACAGCCTGAAGACGGTCCTCCTCAAGGAGCAGCGCGTCATCTTGTCGCAGCTGCTCTTGCTCAAGCTCATCATAAGCGAGCACTCGAGGTGATCCGTATACGAGTTCCGTGGGGAGAACTGCCTCTGCTCCATAGACTAGAGCGAAAGGTGTCTGGCCAGTGGCTCGATTCGGCGTCGTCCTAATCAACCAAAGAACCACCGACAGCTCCTCAATCCAGTTCTTTCCGCACTTGTGCAGCCTATCGAAAGTCCTGGTCTTGAGTCTGCGCAGCACTTCAGCATTCGCCCTCTCCGCTTGACCGTTACTTCTCAGATGAGCAACAGAAGAGAAGCAGACCTTGGCGCCAAGTTCTTGGACATACTGCATGAAGGTGCGGCTCGTAAATTGCGTGCCGTTGTCGGTGATGATCCTGTTAGGGATCCCGAAATGGCAAACAATCGACCTGAAGAACTTGACTGCTGACTGTGCTGTCACCTTCCTCACTGGTTCCACTTCCGGCCACTTTGTGAACTTGTCGATTGCAACGTACAAGTACTCAAAGCCCCCGACAGCTCGGGGAAAGGGGCCGAGGATGTCGAGCCCCCAGACCGAAAATGGCCAGGATAAAGGGATCGTCTGGAGAGCTTGAGCTGGCTGGTGTATCTGCTTGGAATGGAACTGGCACGCTTCACACTTGGTTACTTGTGCAGTCGCATCCTGGAGGGCTGTCGGCCAAAAGAAACCTTGCCGGAATGCTTTGCCGGCAAGTGCTCTTGCGCCAATGTGGTGACCACATATGCCTCCATGTATCTCTGCCAACAGCTCTTGTCCGTCTTCCCGGTGGATACACTTCAATTTCACACCGTTGAGTCTTCTTCTATACAGTGTGTTGTCGACAAACTGGTACATACTTGACTGCCGGGCTACTCTTTCCGCTTCTTCTTGCTCTTCGGGAAGTTCTCCTGTCTGAAGGAAATGGACAATCTGATGTGCCCATGCTGGAGCTTGCGGCTCGACAACAAGGACTAAAGGCACATCCGCTGCTGTGGGAACATCCGCTTCTACGGCGAGAACTTGTGGCTCAACCGGAGCTTGATGTTCCCCGGCAAGCTTGCCGGAGCAAAACTTGTCGGGACCTTCTGCTTCAACAGAACAAGCCCTAGGGCTCACCGGAGCAGACTGCTCCTCAGCATCCTTGGTGTTGATTTTGACGACCTTCTTGGCGGCGGCTTCGGGGAGCTCTGCCGGAAAATAGTCACCAGAAATCAACTTTCTCTTCTTGCTTTGTCCAGTCGATGGCGTTACAGATGGTTGAGTTAGCTTGAGCACAAAGATCCCTGGTTCCACAGGTAACTTAAGTGTTGCGCACTTTGACAGGCCATTGGCAATGTCGTTCTGAGCTCTTGGAACATGCTCCATCTGTAGGCCGTCAAAGTGCTGTTCTAGCTTTCTCACTTCATCAACGTAAGCTTCCATCAATGGACTCTGATAATTCTTGTTCACTTGGCGGACGACAAGCTGGGAGTCACCCCTGACAATGAGCTTCTTGATCCCAAGGTCTGCCGCGATCCTGAGACCGGCAAGCAATCCTTCATACTCTGCAGTATTGTTAGTTGCTTGCTCCTTGGGAAAGTGCATCTAGACTACGTACTTGAGGTGCTCTCCGGTGGGTGCAACAAGTAGCACGCCCGCACCGGCGCCTTGCAGCGAGAACGCACCATCAAAGTACATCAGCCACTCTTTGCTTGCTTCCTTGACGGGGATGCTCGTCTCTGGAATTTCTTCATCTTGTGTTGGCGTCCATTCTGCTATGAACTCTGCCAATGCTCTGCTTTGGATAGTTGAAGTGCTCTCAAACTTGAGGCCAAAGCTTGACAGTTCCAGTGCCCACTCTACAATCCTGCCTGTTGCTTCTGGATTTTGCAGTATCCTCTTCAGCGGAAAACAAGTGACGACTGTGATCTCATGTGCTTGGAAGTAATGGCGCAGCTTTCTTGAGGCCATGAGAAGGCCGAAAAGCAATTTCTGCACACCAAAGTACCTTGATCTAGCCCCCTGCAGAAGGGAACTGACAAAGTAAACTGGGCGCTACACCATTCTTTTCTGCATCTTCTCACGCTCCTGCGCAGATCCATCTTTGTCGGGACCAGAGCTTGCCGGTGAAGTCCCCTGCTTGTCACTGGATGCATCTGCCGTGGTTGCTGGCTCATCATCCGCCTCCCTTTCCGCTACTAACGCAGCACTAACCACTTGATTGGTTGCCGCTATATACAGCAGCAACTTCTCTTGTGGCTTAGGTGCGACAAGTGTTGGAGTGGAGGACAGGTATCTCTTTAAGTCCTGCAGCGCAGCCTCCGCTTCCGGAGTCCATTTCATTGGACCTGCCTTTTTCAATATTTTGAAAAACGGCAGGGCGCGCTCAGCAGACCTAGAGATAAACCTGCTGAGAGCTGCTACGCAACCGGCAAGTTTTCGTACATCCTTGGCGCGCTTTGGAGCTTCAATCTGCTCAATGGCCTTGATCTTGTCGGGATTGGCTTCAATTCCCCGCTGAGACACAAAGAACCCAAGAATCTTGCCGGAAGGGACTCCAAACACACACTTCTCGGGGTTAAGCTTGAGGTTGATCTTGCGCAGATTTGCAAAGGTTTTGTCTAAATCTTGAATCAGAGTTGCCTTGTCCTTGCTCTTGAGCACTATGTCGTCCATGTAGGCTTCCACATTTCTGTGTATTTGTGGTTCAAAAGCGTCATGGACTACCCTTGCAAATGTTGATCCCGCATTCTTTAAACCGAAGGGCATCCGTACGAAAAAGTATGTGCCACATGGGGTAATGAATGCGGTCTTCTCCTCATCCTCTTCTGCCATGAAGATCTGATGGTATCCTGAGTATGCATCAAGAAATGAAAGCAAGTCACATCCGGCCATGGAGTCAACAATCTGGTCAATGCACGGCAAGGGAAATGGGTCTTTGGGACAAGCTTTATTGACATCGGTAAAGTCGATACAAAGCCTCCATTTCCCGTTTGCCTTACGCACGACTACAGGATTGGCCAACCACGTAGGATGGAGCACTCCTCTGACAAGGCCTGCTGCTTCCAATTTCTTGATTTCTTCAGCAATGAATTCTTGGCGCTCCACTGCCTGTTTCCTGACTTTCTGCTTGACGGGCCGCGCATGAGGACAGACGGCAAGATGGTGCTCGATTACTTTCCTGGGAACACCGGGGATGTAAGACGGTTGCCATGCAAACACGTCGACGTTTGCCCGCAGGAAAGCAACAAGCGCGCTTTCCTATTTAGGGTCGAGAGTGGCACTGATGGTGAAGGTACCACCAGTGCCATCCTCCTTGGCGGACACCTTCTTGGTTTCTAGCGGAGCTGCCATTGTCTTCTTACACTTGCCGGTGGAGCTCGATGGTGCGTCCTCGACGGTAGCGCAGCACTCCGAAGAGGTGCGCTTGCCGGAGTGGGCATCAGAACTCTTGCCGGACTTGGTATTCTTCTTCGCCCCGGGAGCTTCAACGGCAAGTGACTTGCGATCTGTTGCAGCTGCTGCTTCCCGATAGATCTTTTCGGCGCAGATAAGAGCATCCTTCTTGTCGCCAGGGACAGAGATGACACTTATCGGGCCTAGCATCTTCAGTATGTTGTATGCATAGTGAGAGGCTGCCATGAATTTGGCGAGTGCTGGACGGTCGAGTATCCCATTGTAAGGCAATGGAAAGTCAGCGACGTCAAAAGTGACCCTCTCAGTCCTGAAGTTCAACTCGCTGCCAAATGTTACCGGCAACGTGATCTTTCCCTTCGGCTTGCTCCTTCCCGGATTGATTCCTTGGAACGTGCCGGTCTCTTCGAGCTCGCCATCAGGGATCTGGAGTTTCTGGAGTACCGCGGAGGAGATCAGGTTCAAGCCGGCCCTGCCGTCAACTAGCATCTTAGTGACCTTGAGGTTGCGGATAGTTGGTGAAACCAACATCGGCAAGCACCTGACCGCAGTTATGCGATCAGGGTGGTCCTCAATATCAAAGATGATAGGCGTGCTGGACCATTTCAGAGGCTTGCGTGACTCAATGGATGGTTCTGCCGCATTGACTTCCCGCACCCACTGCTTGAGCTGGCGGTGTGAAGTATGCAGAGAAGCACCGCCGTCAACGCACAGGACCTCTGTGGCTTTCTGGAACTCCTGCTCATCGGTCTCGTCATCATCCATATCTTCATCGTCATCGTCATCTTCATCCTTGTTGCGGCCGCGGGGAGGTCTGTCTCCTTGCCGCTGCTTGGCCTTGCCGCGGCGTCCTCCTCGGCCGGGACGTTTCTTACCGGGTCCTCCAGCACCTTCCTGGGCTTTCTCCTTGTCGCGTCGCTCGTATTCAGCTTTTTGCTGTTCGACAAGCTGTTCGACCTTCTTGCAGCTCTGGAGGTCATGGCCCTTGGTGCGGTGGATCTTGCAGTACTGCTTGTTAGTGTCGTCCTGCTTGTCGGCGACCGCCACAGCCTCCTCGCCAGAGCTACCAGCTTTGGCTTTCTTGGCGCCACCTCCGTTGCCGGACTTCTCAATGACTAGCACATCTTTGCCTTTCTTCTTCCTGTTGTTCCGCCGCCGGTTTTTCTTTGCCGGGGCAGTCTCCTCACTATCAGATCCTCCTGCTCCTACATTCTCTCCGGGGAGTTTCCTCCCTTCCTTAGCGCGTGCACACTTGTCGGCCAGGGCATATAGCTCACTGACGTCTCTGATCTTGCACAGCGCCATCTCCTCCCGCATCCTGCGGTTTCGCATGTTCTGATGGAACGCGCTGATTACCGCGGCAGGGTGGACATCTGGGATGTTGTGCTATACACGACTGAATCTCTGGATGTATTTGCGCAGGGGCTCTCCTTCCTTCTGGGCGAGCAGATGAAGGTCACTTTCTTGGCCGTGAGGCTTGTGGCCGGCCGTAAAGGCGCCAACAAACTGATGGCATAGGTCTGCCCAGGAGGATATGGAGTTGTCTGGCAAGTGCATGAGCCAGGATCTGACATTGGGTTTGAGTACCAGCGGGAAGTAGTTGGCAAGGATCTTGTCGTCCCGTCCCCCGGCAGCTTGCACCGCGATGGTGTAGATGCTGAGGAACTCCGACGGATGCGACTTGCCGTCGTACTTCTCTGGCACGTCTGGCTTGAAATTCTTCGTACTGGGCCACTGGACTTGCCGCAGCTCACGAGTGAACGCAGGGCATCCTACCGCGTACGGCAAGTCGCCTGGTTCCCCTGGCGCATGCATGTCGACAGAGGGCCCAGCGCGCTGGTCTGATTGACGCCGCGCTTCTCTTTGGCGCTCGATGCGAGTACGAGCGTCTTCTTGCTGTCATTCGTGAAGAACTTGGCACTGATCGCGGCGAGCTCGTGGATCCGATGATGCGGTGGAGTCGCTGTCAAGGTGGATCCGGCGAGTCGGCGATCTTGGCCTTCGGGGGGGAGAGTGCATGGTGGCTGCACCCCCACTGGTTTCGTCGCCACCGGCTCGTGCCTGGCAGTCCTGCCACGGCCGCGATGTACTCGGCTGCCGCGGAGTGTCGCCGTTGGCGAAGCTGATGAGACTTTGAATAGTGGCCCTCCATCCGTCGATCTTGTCTTCCGTTGGAGGGTAATCCAGGAGCAGTTGAGCTCGCGCCAAAGCTTCTGCTGGAGTGGTGGGAGGCAGTGGCGAACGGTGCGAGGAGCGGAATATGCTCGGACTTCTAACTATGTTAGAAGGAGCAGTATCCCGTCCAGGCGACCGTGTCTCGCTCGTGTCAGCATGTTGGCGTGCATGCTGGTCTTGAGCACCCCGAGATCCACCAGCTCGATCTTGGCCCAATAGACGTATGGTACTGCGAGTACCATGACGCTGTCGGTCCTGCGCCTCCTGAGATGGGCGCGGAACATGTACGGACGCCGAGGTCTGCGCAGCCTTGTCCTTGGACCTCGCAGCATCGTGAGCTCCCTCGTCGATGTCCGTTCTTCCGCAGGCGTCTACCCCACCACTCGTTTGCTCCGGTGGTGGTGGGATCGACGTGGACGGAATAGCTGCCGCCAAAGTCTTCTTCTTCGGTGGCATGTCGATGAAGAAGATGAAAATCTAGCTCGTGTGAATCGCCAGATCAGGTTCACACAACCTCGATGCCCCCTACCTGGCGCGCCATAGATGTCAGGGAAGCTGATCCACGAACACCTATGGGGACCGGCGGACCGGGCCCCTTTCGGTCTGGCGGGGGGCGGAGATCGCACGAAGAGCGGATCGAGGCGAAGCACACGAGCAGTTTACCCAGCTTTGGAGCTCTCCGGAGAGATAACACTCCTACTGCTGCATGTCTGATTGTATTGAGTTCTTGCTCGGGAGCGCTGAGTGCTACAGTACACACGAGCTGCTAACGAGACCGAGCGTGAGTGTTTTTCTGCCTTCGAACCCCCCTCTATGTTGCGCATGGGCCTCCTTTTATACGCACAAGGGGTCACCGACAGGTGGCAACATAGACAAGGGTAAAAATGGAAAAAGAGGGGTGGTTGGTACAGCTACCCGAACAGTGTATCCTACCTAACCCTGATGGCAGGGGACAAAGGCATTGAATGCCCGTCTGCGTCGCCCAAATAGTGCAAAAAGGACCGTCAGGGACGCCACCGCTTCCCACGATTGCGATCTTGTCAGCGTCGCTTGCCACCTCGCACCGCTGGCTGCACAGCCTCCTGCCACGCACGCCTGGAAAGACCCGAAGGCGACACGTTGGTGGATGTGCTGGAGCGTGGGTACAGAGTGGTAGCCTGCCGCGGCAAGCGCCTTGCCGCGGCCGTTGTCTTGTCGCGTCCGGAAGCTTGTCGCCCACCGGGCCTTGCCGGGACGCGCGGCGCGTCGCGACAAGTTCCTTGAAATGCCTTGGTTGGCCTTCCCGGCAAGCTCCTCTTGCCGGGGCCTTGTCTCCTTGGCTTAAATACTTTGTTCTTGAATGGTTCCAAAGGAACCACGGAGGACCTTGGCGGTCACCCAGCAAGCCTTGCCGCGGGGCGCTGCAACTGCCCGTGCACAAGTTCGGGATACTAGGGTACCCCTACTCTAGCACACCGACAGGCAGGCACACCATCATCACCAACTCTGCTTTTTATAAGAGTGAGAGATAAGAGATAAGAAAATCTCATTTTGCATTAACATTTTACATGTAAAATTAGTGGAAAAACTTGACTAGTAAACTAGGGCGGAGGTAGTAGTAGTGATGAATTCCATTTTTAGTCCATACCAATCGTTCCAAAAAATAGTATAACGCGCCATTGAAAATCGGAACTCTTACCCCGCTAAAAAATGATATTTTAAATGTGGCAACTCGATCAGTGGTGACTGCGAGCCATCGCCTCCAGGTCGTTCACCTATGGTCCCCGACCATCAACTCCTATGGAGCAAATTATCATGCAAGCTGACTATTCCTACAAAGGTGCACTCCACCACGTACCCGGTACCCGCACGTGTAACAATTGTGCACCTATGGGTTTATTGTTTTACCATGCCTCACATAACTCTCATGTGTGCGAGACAGCGAGAGAAAAACTATGCGCATGTGCCTCTTCTCTTCGTACTACTAGCAAGAGGCCCATGCGTTGCACAGAACATCAAGATGCTTTTATACGAGTTGTTTATCTTGTGGGAGACAAAGATGAACGAGGGAATGCCTTATCTGCAAATGTGGAGACGGGTGCGGGTATCTTTTTGCAAAATTGCCATAGTTTGCTTTCTATCCGTCAGATATTGATCAGCCGGTCTATATTGCAGGATGGCAGGCACACCATCATCACCAACTTGGTTTTTTATAAGAGTATAAGAGTGGAAATAGAGAAAAAATATTTTGATATACATATATCACTAAAAATATCTTATGTTTCACTCAAATTATATTTCTTTGGCTGTTTTGATTAGATAAGGGAGGAATGTGGTAGGTTTGAAGATTCGAGAAGTGGGAGATTGTTGCAAAAAGCCCATGTGTATCTGAGAGAAAGAGTGTGTGTGTGACAGAGACACGAAGTGCGAGAGGTATTACCATAAAATGAGGAGATAGTGTGTGCGTACATGATCAAGAGGGCGTGTCTCAAGAATGAATGAAATCTCCAGCATAAATGTTGTATGCGAGATTACCATGGGTGCCAAAACAAACTCTCCTCGGCCGAAATCTCCATCGGCAAATATTCGGTGTATGGGAGATTACCGTCCTATCCCAAATCGACTAATATTACTGTGATGTAGGAAATATTAAACGGGGCTAAGTTTGTAATTTTCCTTGCATTTTAGACAAGCGCGCCCTGAAGACATGGTTCCCCCTACCTCTCTCCCTCCATTTCTCCATTCGTACTCCGTGGGTGCCAAAACACCCTCTCCGCCCTATTCTCCTCCGTCTGCCACCTCATCCACTGCCGTCCTCCTCTACCATGCCGGAGCTGATACCCCGACGCCGTCGTCCACTACAAGAGATCAACCTCTCTCATCCATGGCTTCGGACCAGGATCCTTGTATCACGTCCTCTCGCTTGATCTGCTCCGTCGTCCACCTTGCCGAGGCCGCTCATACGACCGTCTCGTCCACCGCGTTGGGTGATAACCCACAAGTATAGGGGATCGTTTGTAGCCTTCTTCAATAAATAAGAGTGTCGAACCCAATGAGGAGCTAAAGGTAGAACAAATATTCCCTCAAGTTCAATCAACCACCGATACAACTATACACACAGTTGACGTTTCCTTTACCTAAAGCAAGTATGAAACTATTTTCGAAGAAAAATACTACGAGTACTTTGCGAGAATAAAACTACGAGTAAATTGCAAGGTGATAAAAGTAGATAGGCCTCTCCCACTGACTTCTGTATTACTCACAAAGGAATAGTTACATATGTGTTACAATGGGTTTTTGGGGCCCCCCGGACATGTAAGCTAGCTACAACACTAGTGCCCCAAATTTACAATGTAACTAGACAGGAAAGGATGAAGCTCCTCTCTGTAATTGTGGGTCAGCAACTCCAAGAGATGCTTGAATCTAGCCAGCCATGCCCCGAAAGAATGTTGAATCCCTCTGAAGTGTTGGTTGTTTCTCTCCATCCATAAACTCCAAGCAGCGAACAGGAAGATATCCATGAATAGGAGCTGCCTCCGGTTATCCCTACCCCCATGCAGCAAAGCTAATCTGTTAACTCCCACTGTCTAGGCCAATCCAACTCTACTCCAGCACTATTGACTAAAGGGGCACGTAAAGAATAAATGTTCAACAGTTTCCTCGGGAGGGTTTTGGCAGAACATGCATGTGTAGTTTCCCCCCGGGACGGCAAAGTGTCTATGCTTGAGCATGTTTCTGGTATTCAGACGATCAACAAGGAGCAGCCACCCAAACATTTTGAACTTGATCGGGCTCTTGGCCTTCCAAAGCCAACCGAACGCCTCATCTGCCACAACCTGCTTGTAGAAGTGGTTATATTATTTCTTGGATGAGAAGCGCCCGAGTGTGCATTCCCAAATGTCACAATGGTTGTTGGCCACACAAACTTGCATCGACCCCTGCTGGATCTCTCTGATCTCCTCTCTGGCCTGGATCAAAAGAGGTAAGCTGAAGATCATGGTTGGGTCAATTGCAGTAAGAACCTTAGCAATGGAATCATCCTCATTCAATTAGAAGGAGAAAGCCCGCGGGTACACGTCCATGAGCGGAGAGTCATTACCACTATCCAACCAGACATCTTTCCAAAGCAAAGAGCTAGAACCATCCGTCGGGATGACTTTGGTGATCCCCCGAAAAACCCCACTGAGTTGCATCACGTCTTTCCACCAAAAAGAGCCCATTGCGTCAGCTGCATGCGGTATTTTGTTCCTCTAGTAAGCGTCCCAAACCAACTCCACCCAGGGGACATCATCATGATTATATAATTTGAAGAGATGCTTCAGGAGAAGGGCAACATTCTGGGTTTTGATATCAATGACACCAAGACCTCCGCATCGTTCTGGGTGGCAGACAAGTTCCCATGCGGCGAGGGAATTGTTCTTGACTCCATCATCAGAATTTTTGGCCCAGAGGCAATATCTGTGCAGTTTTTCCAGATGTTCGATCACATTTGGCTGCAATTTGATTGTGCACATTGCATAGATCAACATCGACATCACAACAAAATTGACCAAAGTTAGTTTAGCCCCGGACGACATCAGAGACAATGCAGTGGACGTTTTCCTCTCAATAGCATGCACTAGCAGCATGAGATCAAGAATGCTTGGCCTCGTCGTCCCCATTGGGAGACCGAGGTAAGTGAACGGTAGGGAACCAACAGAACAACCAAACACCCCTGCCAACTCACAAGCACGCTGGTGATCAATGTTAATGGGTATAAGAGTTGATTTATGGAAATTGATTTTCAGCCCAACCAAAGCAGCGTAGTCCTCCAAGATAGATTTCATATGGGCAGCTTGTTCGGGACATGCCTGCATCACCAAAATCATGTCGTCAGCATATTGAACAACCAGGAAGTCACCTGCACTGTCACGAGGGAGAGGAAGCTCAACAAGTCGTCGAGCGAAAGCATCATTAATTGCTGCTTGGAGGAGGTCAGCCACAAGGACGAAAATTAGCAGCGAGAGAGGGTCACCCTGCCTCACACCACATCTGCATTGGAATTCCGACCAGGAACTCCATTAAGGAGTATAGAAGAAACCCCTGAGCAAAAGATCGTTTTCATCCATCCGAGCCATTTGTCATCAAAACCCATGTGCTTCATGATCTCCAACATGGGGGCGTGCTCAATCGTGTCAAACGCCTTAGCAAAGTCAAGCTTGAGGAGGATTATCTCCCGCGCTGAGGTATGGCATTGATGGATATATTCAAATGACCACGCCAGGCAATCTTGGATTGTCCTCCCCTTAATGAAACCATACTAGTTTTTGTGGATGATTTTAAGGATGACTTTCTGCAGCCGGTTAGCCAGGATCTTTGTGATGATTTTCAGACAACAATTCAGTAAACTGATTGGTCTATAATCCTTCGCAGTTTCTGGAGAAGAGATCTTAGGGATCAAGGTGATGTATTCCTCACTAATGCTGGTGATATCTAGCCCTCTAGCATGAAAATCATGGCACATCTCATAGAAATCCGACTTGATGATCTGCTAGCACTTTTTAAGAAAACATCCATTGAACCCATCAGGGCCAGGAGCCCTGTCACTTGGCATTTCCTTAATTACAACATCAATCTCTTCATTGGAAAAGGGTGCCGACAATTGATCCAGCCCATCGATCCGGCAAATGATTCTAGAAAGATCGAAGAGCATGTTGGTGGGTTTAGAAGAACCCAAACGTTCTTTATAGGTCTTGTACAACACCCCCTCCTTGCCAACATGGTCATGGATTTCCACATCATCATCTCGAAGCACGGCAATAGAATTATGCCTATATCTCTCAGTGGCCAGAGATTGAAAGAGCTTGGTGTTTTCATCAGCAAATTTGAAATACCTGATCGTACATCTTTTCCTCCATTACTCGTTCTGATACTTGACTAGTGTCTACAAGTGAAATTTCAAAATCCTCCTGAAGTCTGACTCCTGGATAAATAGAGGTCTTTTGTCCTCGAGATTATCCATCATAACTAAAGTTTCATTACTGTTCTGGATCATAATTTTCAGCTTTGAGATACCTCTGCTCCATCTCTTGAGATCATATCTCAGTGTTTAAGTTTTTTACAAATGCGAGCAGCAGAGTTCGGGGCATGGCATGCCTTGGACCAGGAGGCAGCAACCACATTTGTAAACCCTTCATGGTTAACCCAAAAAATTTCAAAGCAGAAAAGCTTGGACCTGGGGATATTAGATTCAATTGCAACCACAAACGGGATATGATCAGACACCGGTTTACCCAACGGCAGAACCATCGTGTTTGGGAAGGAGGTGGTCAAACAAGAGGAAGAAAAGAACCAATCGAGCTACTCGAGCAAGGGGTCATCCTGCATGTTGCTCCAGGTATATGTTTTGCTCCTCATAGGTAGCTCCATCAGGGACTGCGCTCGAATGATTTCATTAAACAATAACATGTCCGCAGCGTCACCCCCAGGCTTGTTTCTATTATTCATGGAGCGAATGAAGTTAAAATCTCCTAGGATCAACCAATTTTCATCATCAGGTATATTCAGGTCAAATAACCAGTTAGTAAAATCCACCCGACGCTGACCAGAGCATGGACCATAGACATTGATCAATTTCCAAGTTTCACTGGACTGAGTAGCAGCAAAAGAGACACCCACAGCAAACGAGTCAACATGCCAAGGCGTGCCCACAAACACAGAACTATTCCATATTATGATAAGACCACCCGAGGCACCCACTGACGGTGAAAACACAAATTTATTGAAACGCTTGTGGCAGAAAGTTTTAATAAACGCTAAATCAAAAGATTCACGCTTAGTTTCCTGGATACATAGCACAAAACAACCGCTAGTATCAATAGCATTCCTAAGAGCCAAAAGTTTAGCATCAGAGTTGATGCCTCTGATATTCCATGACACCACATTCCACGATTTATTCATGAGCGAGAGAGAGTTCAATCGCCGGCTCCAGTGGAGGAGCATTGATCATCCAGCAGCTTCTCGGGAGAGAGAACATCCTGTGCAATCCCGCAACGGCTACCCATCTGTTGAAGATCCTCAATCAACGTAGGACGGGACAAGCATCGGTCATAACCTACACGGAGGCAGCAACCAAAGAAACAACTGTGACAAAAGAAGTCTCGCGTGGTTTCACCCATGACTTGGAGCGCTTGGTGTCAGTAACATGACTGATCTTGAAGCCATCATTTTTGTTAGATCTAGTGCTTCTTCTGACAGTGGTGGTGTCAAGTGGCAGTAGAACATTGCAGGGCTGAGGAGCATTATAAAGAGATGAAGAAGCAATCACAAGAAGAGCAGTACCTTGATCTAACAGTGGCACTGATTGAAACTCTGCATCTTTAGAGACAAGTTGTGGGATCGCCTTGAGACCAGGAGAGCGAGTAGCCATCTCCCAATCAGCATTGATCAATTCAGACCTGGGCTCAGCAAACTCCTGTAGCAGAGACCAGGGGATGATGGCAGCACCCAACTGAAAGGTTGAACGGAAAACCGCTGACAGAACATCAAACTCTGGGACCATGCCTTCAAGCCAGGCTGCAGCAGCTGCATTCAGCTGGTTCTGGAGGAACTTGAACGGGTTGAGAGGTAACATAACAGCCGCGGATTGCTGAAAGGTGAGGGCCGGTGTATATATGCATTTAAGCATCCTCCCCATCCAAAGCAATAGCTCATGATGAACAGCCACAAAGAAGTTAAATAAATCCCCTCCTGCTCTGACGAACGCCAGTCTTGCAGCAGGATTCCCAAGCACAAAACCATCAGCCAGCGCTTCCACCGCCTGAAACTCTGTATCAGAAGACAAATATCAGACAAATTGTCCTGGACATTGTGCTCCGGGTCCACACCATCCATCAGGGACGGCCCGTCATACTGGAAGAATGTTCTGAAACTGAATCCTGTGTATGGCAGAGGAACCACAGGCCACATGCGCCAACCATTTTCCTGAATGTGTTCCTAAGCAGGTTCCGGAGCATTCCATGCCTCTTCATTCAGAGCAGCTTGTGCATTCATCTAATCAATTCTTGCCTGCTGCATGAGGGTGTAGTATGGAAGCTCATATGGGTGGGGTGAGGCATTCAGAAGGGGAGAAACATCCTCATTGCCAACTAAGTTGGGAATGGTATTTCTGCCATTCAGCACATACACAGGGACAGACCAAGAACGAGCAAGACCTGGCAGCAAACCAACATTGGTAACCAAAAGACTGTGCGGCACCTCAGCAACATCCTTAATATGACACTTAACCAGAATTCTAGCTTTGTTATGGCCCG
Source organism: Triticum dicoccoides (assembly GCF_002162155.2). Lineage (NCBI taxonomy): Eukaryota > Viridiplantae > Streptophyta > Magnoliopsida > Poales > Poaceae > Triticum > Triticum dicoccoides. The sequence continues at coordinate 367,795,737 of NC_041387.1, read as the reverse complement.
GGCGTGGCCAGACAAGAAGTTTTCCAAAGTTAGAGACAGCCTTATGAATATAATGTTCAGTCTAATAGTCCATTGGGAAAGCAAGAAACATGACCCAAACCTCATATTCAAAAGCAGGCATGCGCATATTGATACTTTTGTCATGAGGGACTAAGGAGAAAGTCGAGTCCTCAGTCAGAGCGTGAGGCCCCTCTCTAATGGCAGCATCCCTACTCTCCATATCCACAAAAACCACACATCCAATGCCCAGGGGGTAAATAAAATCATCCACCAAATCATACTCTAAATCCCCAGTGATAATGCGATAGACCTCGGCTAGCCAAAACTCCTTTTGATGGTCAGGGACTGGAGGATCGACTGAAACAATAGCGTATCTGTCATGGTTGAGGGGTGAATCATCCACCACCATGACATGGCGCTGGACTCGATGAGCAGGGCCACGATCGAAGGTCGATCCATCCGGAGCGAAGGCAAACGAGCGCACCGGGAAGTTCACCATAGCTCGAGATGCCGGAGGTTGGGTATCCGCCTGGGGGGAGATCGCTGGTGATGGACGGAGAGGTTGCTTGCGCCGAGGCGAAGGCGATGAGAGCGGGGGCGATGAAGGCGGGGGTGGTGAGCTCGAGGAAGACGTCAGCTCACCCGATTGGGGTTTTTGGCAGGCAGAATTGACTACACCCTGACCAAGGAGGCGTAGCGTCAAGCAATGGGGGGTGGCCACGTCCGAGGAGCGTGGGATTTTCATATGCACTTATGATTGGAACTCTAGAAAGCATCCGCAACTACTAAAGATCATTAAGGTCATGAAATCCAACCATAGCTTCAAGTACCAACTCCTCTTTTTCCCATACGCAACAACTCACCTACTCGGGTTTAAGTTTCTATCACTGTCGCAACCCACCATAAGTGAATCATGAATGTATTGCAACAGCCTACAGCAGGGATCCCTCACGTTTGTGCGAGACGGAGGGCACCATAGGATAGCACCATAAATAAAGAATACGATCATACCAACCAAGATCAAGATTAACCCACATGACAAAACAGATCTACTCAAACACCATAGCATATCCAAATATCGTTGGGAAATAATATATGGAGTTGAGCACCATGTTTAAGTACAGATTACAACGGGGAGAAGGGGTGCTAGACCGCTGCATAGAGGGGGAGAAAGTGGGTGTTGACGGTAGCAAGACTGTTGATGTAGATCGCCGTCATGATCCTTGCCTCGACAGCACTCCGGCGCCACCGAGAGAGAGAGGGAGAGAGCCCCCCTCCTCCTCCTGCTTCTTCTTCTTCTACCTTGGCCTCCCCCTAGATGGGAGGAGAGTTCCCCCTCTGATCCATGGACTCCATGGCGGTGGAGGGCGGGAGCCCCTCCGAGATTGGATCTCCCTCTCTATTCTCTTCTGTTTCATGTTCCCGAGATCCGGCCCTTCACAGTTTCTAAAATTCCTTGAGATCTGTAACTCCAATCGCGCTGAAATTTTTACACGAATTTTTCCACAGATTATCTTTCTTGCACCATAAGAAGGTCCCCAACTGACTTTCGAGGAGGGCATAAGACACCTGGGCGGCAGGGGGTGCCCGGCGCGCCCTGGTGGGTTGTGGTCACTATGGGCCCTGTTTACGTTAATTCCAAGTCCCAAAAATCACATATATTCCAAAATAATTCTCCAAAACACAAATTTATCCCGTTTGGACTTCATTTGATATGGATTTTCTATGAAACAAGAAACATGCAACAAACAGGAACTGACAGTGGGCACTAGATCAATAAGTTAGTCCAATAAATCATATAAAAAGTTGCCAAAAATATGTGAAAGTTGTGTAATATTGGCATGAAACAATAAAAAATGATAGATACAATGGAGACGTATCAGCATCCCGAAGCTTAATTCATGCTCGTCCTTGAGTAGGTAAATGACAAAAAAGATAATTTTTGATGTGGAACGCTACCTAGTAAACTTGATCATATGTCTAATCATGGCATGAATATTAAGACACGAGTGATTCAAAGCAATAGTCTATAATTTGACATAAAGACATCAATACTCAGGCATCCCAACAAACGATCATGTCTTTCAAAATATCAATGATAAAGAAAGATATCCCTACAAAATCATATAGTCTTGTCATGCTCTGTCTTCTTAACACAAAGTATTTATCATGCACAACCCCGATGACAAGCCGAGCAATTGGTTCATACTTTTTAACGCGCTTCAGCTTTTTCAACCCTCGTGCAATACATGAGTGTGAGTCATGGATATAGCACTATAGGTGGAATAGAGTATGATGATAGGTGTAAATATAAAGAAGACAAATATGTAAGAAAGTCTCACATCGACGCGGCTAACCAACGGGCTATGGAGATGCACATCAATTGATATCAATGCAAGGAGTAGGGATTGCCATTTAACGGATGCACTAAGAGCTATAAGTGTATGAAAGTTCAACATGAAAACCAAGTGGGTGTGCATCCAACTTGCTTGCTCATGAAGACCTCGGGCATTTGAGTAAGCCCTTCATCGGAATATACAAGCCAAGTTCTATAATGAAAAATTCCCACTGTTATATGAAAGTGACTAAATAGGAGACTCTCTATATGAAAAACATGGTGCTACTTTGAAGCACAAGTGTGGTAAAGGATAGTAACCATGCCCCTTCTCTCTTTTTTTTCATTTTCTATTTATTTTTTTCTTTTCTTTTCTTTTCTTTTCTTTTTCTTTTTTCGCTTTTTTTGTTTTTTTTTGTTTTTTTCACTCTCATTGTCCGGAGTCTCATCCCGACTTGTGGGGGAATCATAGTCTCCATCATCCTTTCCTCACTGGTACATGCTCTAATAATGAATAATGATGATCATCACACTTTTATTTACTTATAACTCAGAAGAAATAAAAATTACAACTTGAAACCTATAACAAAATATGACTATATGAATGCCTCTTGCAGTGTACCAGGATTGTGCAATGATCTAGCATAACACGATATCAAAAAACGGACAAGCCATGGAAATATCATGCTAGCTATCTTATGATCATGCAAAGCAATATGACAATGAATGCTCAAGTCGTCAAACGGAAGCGGTGGAAATTGCATGGCAATATATCTCGGAATGGCTATGGAAATGCCATAATAGGTAGGTATGGTGGCTGTGTTGAGGAAGATATAATAAGGCTTATGTGTGATAGAGCGTATCATATCACGGGGTTTGGATGCACCTGCGAAGTCACATCTCGAGGTGAGAAAGGGCAATGCACAATACCGTAGAGTCTAGCAAATTGCGGAAAGGTAAGAGTGTATATAATCCATGGAGTCACATTACTCATAAAGAAATCATATACTTATTGCAAAAGTTTATTAGCCCTCGAAGCAAAGTACTACTACTCATGGCCCTAGGGGATAGATTGGTAGGAAAATACCATAGCTCGTCCCCGACCGCTACTCATAAGGAAGACAATCAATAATAAATCATGCTCCAACATCATAGCATAACGAGAGACTATATGTGCATGCTTCGGGAATCACAAACCTTAACACCGATATTCTTACTAACCACAACCATTTACTTGTACCTCCCACATATTCCATCTCTATCTCGCAAAACTATTGCAAGGAATCAAACATATCATATTCAGCGATCCACAAGTTTTATGTAGGATTTTATGACTAACCATGCTAATGACCAATTCTTGTCGACTCTCTAAATAGATATAGGTGAAGCATGAGATTTTAATTCTTTCTACAAAAGACCATTCTCTAACAAATATAAGTGAAGCAAAAGATCATTCTAAAAATAACGGTTTTCTATGTGAAGAGAAACAGGTAATCCAAACTTCAAATGATATAAGTGAAGCACATGAAGCATTCTATAAAGCCATACTCAAAAGATTTAAGTGAAGTGCAATGAGCATTCTATAAATCAACCATGGACTATCTCATACCAGCATGGTGCATAAAAGAAAAGTGAAAACTGAGCACAAAAGACGCTCCAAGATTTGCACATATCACATGAACGAAACGAAAACGAAAACATACCGACACTTGCTGAAGAAAGATGGGATGCCTTCCGGGGCATCCCTAATCTTAGACGCTTGAGTCTCCTTGGATATTTACTTGGGGTTCCTTGGGCATACCCAAGCTTGAGCTCTTGCCTCTCCTCCTTCTCCTCATATCGAGACCTCCTCGATCTTTGATCACTTCTTCCACACAAAACTCAACACAAACCTCGTGAGATCCGTTAGTAGAATAATGCAAATCACTACTTTAAGTATTGTTGCAAACCAATTCATATTTTGTTTTTGTATTTTAGCTAATGTATTATAACTTTTCCATGTATTATACCACCGATAGAATCGATAGTTTCATCAAAACAAGCAAAACAATTCATCAAAAGCAGAATCTGTCTTAAACCGTATAGTCTGTAGTAATATGAACACTACCATACTTCTGTAACTCCAAAAATTCTGAAAAATTAGGACAGCATAAACATTTTTTATATAAATAATGTGCAAAATGTTTTAGAACCTTTTGACGTCCCAGTAAAAAATGAAAATTCATGCGCTACAGCCAAAGTTTCTGTTTTTACTCCGCACATATCAACAAGCAATCTAATCATCCTAAAGGCAAATCTTGGCACATTATTTTTATAATACAATGGATTTGTACAGGGGGATAATTGTTTTTGTTGAAAATTTTCTATAATAGAGATTCACAAAGTTCAAGGATGTCCCCCACTTTAACGGTGTTCGTCTTTCTCACTTTCACTTTTCTTTTTGTGACGTTTTAAGTTCCCCTCTATATTTTTTTGTTTTTAAACTTTACAAAAGCACTGAACAGAAATAAATGACTCTCTCAACCTTTCGGGGTGTGTCGGGGATATACCCCGCGGTATGATCCGGCCGGATATATGACCCGGCCGGGACTTGGCGGTTCATGGGTAACCCGCCTGAAGACTGGCGACTCACGTGTCTGGTGACTCACTAGTCTGGTGATTCACCGGGCTAGCGACTCATTGATGACCCTGATTGCGTGTCAAATAGATGACAAGGTACAAGGCCCAGAAGGCCGGTTCATATTATGGTGGGCTAGCTTAAGAGGAAAGACATGTAGAATATTTCCCTTACAAGGAAGCAAGACCCGGACTTGTATCCGACTTGTAATAGAAGATAGATTAGTCCTAATCCTACTAGGACTCCACATGTAACCCGCCCCTCCAACTTATATAAGGAGGGACAGGGCACCCCAAGAGGGACAAGTTGGACAAGTCTAGATAGACAGACAAATCAAGAGCTCTCGAAATAGAGCACCCCTGTAATCGTGATCATCATCATCAATATCAATGAAGCAGGATGTAGGCTTTTACCTCTACCATGAGGGGCCGAACCTGGGTAAAAATCATCGCGTCCCTCGTCCCACTCAACCTCCCTCAAGCTATCACATAGATGCATTGGCCTCACGACTAAGTCCTGACACTAAGGACATCTGCCATGGCAAATCTACGACAGTTGGTGCCCACTGTGGGGCAGCACATGGTGGTGTTGAGTTCTTGAAGGGAGCTCTTCAGGGATTGAGAAGCTCGCATTTCATTGAACAAAGAAGTACCGGCAGATTCATCGCTTCTCCGCAGCAGACACCTCGATGGTTCATCGAAACTGACAAAAGAGACAATCTTTGGCTATTGCGCCGCCGCAAGTCACGAGTCTGACGTGAATTCAGAAGCTTTCGGCCGTGCCATGTGTCGTGCGATCAGAACAAATCTCTACTGAGACCAACTAAATTAGTATTTTTATGGATGCGTCAATCGAGTTTCTGCAGTACTCAGTCCCATGTTTCAGGTACCAAGGGAAGCAACTATCACAACAGGCTACTATTTTTTCTTGCCTAAAAGACCGAGTCAAATCCAGAGAATCCCCAAGCGCTAACGAAGGATAGTACAGTTGAGTACTAGTAGATCGAGGGGAAAGAACAAAGGAAATTACTGGATTGGCTAGCTACAATTGCGTGAGAAGCACAAAAAAGAAAAGAGAAAAAGAAGATTAGATTGGTCAAAATGACAATGACCCAGAGAAGGATTCATGCGTGGGACGGACCCGGATTCGCCTTTCGTTGCCTCTGAGCCCCGCGGTCTCGTGATCGCCTCGAGCTGCCCCCGCAGCATCGCCACCATTGGTTGACTAGTGCGCCGTGCCGCCGCCACCATCGCGGCCTCGCGCCGTCACTAAGTCGCCTCGCCGACGGCCTTGGGCCTCCCTGGTTGAGCCGCTACCGGGCCTCGCCTCGCCATCTTCCCCGAGTTGCCCCACCTTAAGCTGGTCTTGCCTCAAGGCCTTGTCTCTGCCGCTATTCGTGGTCATGGTCGTAGACTCATTCAGGGCTGCCTACCTCCAACCGCGGCTCCGCTATGGCCCGCATGGGCACCTCCAGCCGCAACTGAACTGAGCCGCCTCCTGGAGTGCTGCTCCGAGTCACCGCCGCCGATCTTAGCCGTCCTCTGCCGGGGCCTCCTTCTGAGATGCAGTTGTGGCCCGCTGTCGCAAGCCGCCACCTTCATGGCCTGAAGCCGCCTCTGCTTTTTCGACCCCGACGCCTTGCTTAAGTTGCAGCCGCAAATGCGCCCCGAGCCGCCCAGTTTGCCTTGGCCGCCGACCAACCACCGTTCGCCTGCAAACTGCTCTATGCCGTGGCCTCGCCGATGAGTCGCCTCTGAGCAAGCCGTCATCACCTCCGTGGTCGGCCACTGAGCCGCCTTAATGCGGCGCCTGTCCTGTGCCTAGCGCCGCCTTCACTGCTTCACTGCGAGCCACCATGGCTCAAGCCGTCGCCCGTTGTTCGGCCGTGAGCGGCCCGCAGCCGGTCCAGCTACTCTTGAAGCCGGCTGCTACCTCAGGACCTGTTGGTCTGCTCCGTCCCGATGCTGTAACAAGTTGTTGTAGGTTGGAAAGGGGGGTTTCAAGAACAACAAGGTGCTCCACGTGAAGAGCAAGAAAAAAAGTACTGGCATGCATGTGCACTGTGTACATGTTATGTGGAGCTAAAAAAAGGGGGCCAACTACTACTTCGTCTTCAAGTGCTGCTTCTCACGAAGGGTCAAGAGCCACTATTAGCTCACATCACCAAATTAAGATAAATAAGGGGAAGGTGGTCAAGTGTTTAATGACCCTGAGGATCCGTTATGAGCGGCCCGTTTTCATGTTCCACTAGGGATGCATATCAAGACACTGCCTTTGCTGTGAGCGCTATGACATTGCACTGAGCCACCCCCGACCGGTGTTGTTCCAAGTCGCCGCGCGTCCACTGCGAGCCACCTCTACTTCATCATCCAAAGTCTTGCCTTGAGCCATTTTCACTGTTGTGGCGCGCCACCTCCGCCGTGGCCTTGGGTGAGTGGTTGACTCGCTGTTGAAATTACTGGAGGTGATCTACGGACGGAATGTATGACTACGTCTATCATCAAGACAAATCAGGTGATATCAATCTAAGTTTATTTTATTAGCGCATATTGTTTTTTGTCCAAGAACAATCGCTTTGGTCTATATCTGCAGGACAATGATTCATTACAAAGGTGGTGCCATGCTGTGCCTATGAAGTATGCATTAGCATCATCATGCACCGGCATCCGCGCCCGCTTGCTATTGAACGGGTGTACGCAAGCCGCCGCCCGGGCAGCTCGATCTATATCAACTCGCCGTCTGCACGAATTACCACACTTGCCATTGACTCGCCCGACCGTGCATCGATGGGGTTAATTCGCTTGTCCACACTGGCTTACAATGCTGCAGCTGACTAATCTATTTGTGCCGCCTCTGATGCCGTAGTTGTCTTTACCGCCCGTCTCTCGCGGTCGGATCTACATCAACTCATACGGAATCATTTATAACCCACCGAGTTTCAACATATTACAGCGTTTCGTTGTTCATACTGTTGGTTTATATCACAGTCAAGTATGGAGAATCTCAAGACAACTCCTCGAGTCGTCTTAAGACTCGGGGGCTACAATGACATGACATGACTCGGCAGAATTGGCCGATTTCAGTGAATTCAAGAACTCGTGGTCTTGGGAGGGAAAAATAACCCGGCCCCGGAGGCTACTGCCCTATTGGTGAAAATTTAAGGGCCGTCAGAAAGTTTCCGACTTAAAAGATGGATTCTTGTTCAAAATCCTGCTCAAGGGAAATCTATCTCCCACAAAACTTTGAAGCGCTAAATATCCGATTTAAAATCCCGGCTCAAGAAGAATTTATCTCTCGCAAAGTTTGAGTTCTTAGAAAAAAATTAAAGGTTGCCAAAGAGAACTTGCTGCCATGATAAGCGGCTCAAACATGGGTATCCTGCCTTATTGCTTATCTTATAGCAGATCACTTGGAGGTTCCTGCTCACTGAGCATAGCTGTGACTACCCTCTTGATACGGCTTGCACGCCTTGTTACAGATTACATGGGGGCTTCCTGCTCATTGAGCATAGCTTTGACTACCCTTTGATCCGGCTTATACGCCTGATTACAGACAACTTGGGGTTTTCTTCCTAAGTTCAAGGTTACCAAGTAGAACTTGTCACAATGTATAGTTCAAACATAGGTAACCTGCCTTGATGATTTGTTAAATATTACTTGGGGGCTCCATGTTAATGAACAAAGCTTTGTTGTCCCATGCAATAGGCTTGGACGCTAGGTGTATTCACCAAAAATCAGGGTTATCCTGCCTTTGTATGCTTGCCACTCCAACCAGGTAATCCTGGGAAGACTCATTATACCCTTGACAATTAATATTATAAAGATCCTGAACTTATCAAAGTTGAAACAACGATTGGTCATGTCAGGCCCGAATTACATGTCTGAATTAAGGATTAACTCAGTGGTTGTGTGGCCCTTGAACAACACTTGCTATTAAGGCTTGGTGGCCTATGAAAGCCTTAATTTTCTGGTTTGTTATTCTATTTGAACATTGTTTGGGTTCATATTTTTTGTACCATATTTACATATGGTTTAAAACAATTCAGTCCGCGTAGCCTTAATCCTTATGAATCATATGTGAGTATATTCGGAGTTTTGATAAACCGTCCTGGCTTTGGATGATAAGTCATCAATATACTTTGATTATGCACTTGGAGTTCTGTGCTCCAAGTCTTTGGGCTATTACCCTTGCTGCATATGGCATTGTAAGCCAGCAGTATGAACTGATTTCACAGGCCATGCAGCCTTGATTATATGACTCATCATTGAGCATCTTTGGGTTTGCTAAACCCGCCCTGATAGCAGACTTTAAGTCGCTAGGATATTTTGCCTTGAGCAATCAAAATGATAATATTTCATGACTCCGGGTTGATACTGGCCCCAGATTATAATTGTCAAGGCATCACCATGGTATTAATCTACGGGTATGTCTTTCAATAATGGTATGAATGTTTTGGGTTTGGTAAACTGCCCTGGCTATGGACTTTAAGTCGCCAGTATACTTTGGATTGCGCAATTGGGATTATGCCCTTATGAATACTTGGGTTGTCACCCTCACTGGATGTGGCGATGTAAGCCGGCAACTTGAGCCAATTCTCTAGGTATGTTTTTAAATTGTTGGATGAATATGCGAGGTTTGATAACCTGCCCTGGCTTTGGATGTTAAGTCGCCAATATATTTTGGATTGCGCCATTGGAATCATGGGCTTATAAATCATTGGATTGTTACCCTCATTGGATATGGCAATATAAGTTGGCAGTATGAGCCAATTCTATAGGTATGTTTTCCTAGTTATATAAATATGCGAGGTTTGATAACCCGCCCTAGCTTTTGACTTTAAGTCGCCAGTATGTTTGGGCTTGAATGGCCTTAATTCTAGTCTTTTCCATGATTGCATAAGAATATATTGTGTTTGGGTTGTTACCCACCATGGCTTTTGATGTTAAGTCGCCAGGGCATATGTTGTTTATACATTGCGCAGGACATGCAGAGGTATGACTAACATAAATGATTAAGCCCATCATCAAGGATTACAATTGGTGTTTCAAAAGAGGTAATCCATTTTTGATTTTTACAAAGGCTATAAGCCGCTGGGTTATCAAAATCCCATCTTACAATGAATGCGTGTTAAGTCGCCATCGGCCAAGAGCCGCCGGGTATTTAAACTCCGGATTTACTAGTCAACCGATATTATTCAAATCTTTTAATAGTCAAACATGGCTGGATTTTCATTGTGGCATTGAATGATTGAGGTTTTCATATCAGATTATATTATTCAAATCTTTAATAGCCAACATGGCTGGATTTTTTATAGTTATCAATAACCAGTATTATGATTGAGGTTTTCAAAGCTGGTTTAAAGTAATGGCTGTTATTTCGTTATCCAAGAATACCGGATCACAGTAGAGAGCACGGTTCAATATTGATATGCAAGAGTTTAAGCAATATTATCTAGACAATGCATATGATTTTATTTACAATGGAAGGAATAGTCCCGAGTCACTGCAGGCTTACGACCCGACACTTGGGGGCTACATTATTCAAATCATGATTATATCAAATATGGATGTCCCATGTCGCTGCAAGCATGCACCATGACACTTGGGGGCTAATGCTATGTCATTTTTTACTCGCCTTATTGAAGACCCGACTCATCACATCGTAATGAGCTGGCCCTTGGGGGCTACTAATTGCTCCTCTCAAAAATTCAAAGTACACAAGCCTTAATCCGTTATATTGAAGGGTCCACTGCTAAGTTGGTAGAGCACAAGGCTCTTAACCTTATCATCGTGGGTTCAAGCCCCACGGTGGGGGCTACATCATATGATGTTATTTTCAATGAAGTATCTATAAAGTCCTAGCTGAGTATTATCTTACTGAGCCACCTTGGGGACTACACGTTGCTGCTCAAGTCTACATGATCATATCTACAAAGTCCCTACTCATTATTTCATAATGACCTGGCACTTGGGGGCAACACATGGGAAGTTCAAAATGTGCAGTTTATGATTGGTGGCTTACATGAACAAACTGGATTTCTCCAAGTTGCAGCACTTATATTAAAGCAAGTCCTAAGATATCAGTATGTTTTCTTCTTAAGACTTGGGGGCTACAGATGATATGCATATAAAGGAGGAATGTCTTCAAATTCTCAGTTTGTGCAAACTAGGAAGATCAATTGTGTGACCCAGCGTTGGCAATAATCATGACCCGGTGTCTATAATAGTAATGACCTAGAATCATCAATTTTTATAACCCGGCGATTTTGGAAATCATAACTCGGCAAGTTCTACATTTTCAAGCCGCGTGGATATTAGTTGAGTATTTCAAGACCTATATTTTTATCAAGTGGGAGCATAGAAGGCCGACTCAAATGGATTCTTTTTTACAATATTTCTTCTACAAGCAAATTGACTATGAAGTTGGTCTATTGACCTGGACTTTCCAGAAGGAGGAAATGACAAGGACTTAGGGACGATCAGGTGCTGGCTCAGAAAATTTTAACCCAGAGCACAACCTGTCAAATTTGTTCTTGTGTTTATTTTGTAGGATTAGTTTAACATGGATAAATCCAAATTAAACTAGGTGCTAATGTCGGGGATATACCCCATGGTATGACCCGGCCGAATATATGACCCGGCTGGGACTTAGCGGTTCATCGGTAACCCACCTGAAGACTAGCGACTCACCGGTCTGGTGACTCACTAGTCTGGCAATTCACTGGGCTGGCGACTCACTGATGACCCTGATGGCGGGTCAAATAGATGACAAGGTTCAAGGCCCAGAAGGCCGGCTCATATTATGGTTGGTCGCCTTAATAGGAAAGAGATGAAGAATATTTCCCTTACAAGGAAGCAAGACCCGAACTTGTTTCCGGCTTGTAATAGAAGATAGATTAGTCCTAATCCTACTAGGACTCCACATATAACCCGCCCTTCCAACTTATATAAGGAGGGACAGGGCACCCCAAGAGGGACAAGTTGGACAAGTCTAGATAGACAGACAAGTCAAGAGATCTCAAAATAGAGCACCCATGTAATCGTGATCATCATCATCAATATCAATGAAGTAGGATGTAGGTTTTACCTCTACCGTGAGGGGCCGAACCTGGGTATAAATCCTCGCGTCTCTTATCCCACTCAACCTATCTCAAGCTATCACATAGATGCATTAGGCTCACGACTAAGTCCTGACACTAAGGACATCCGCCGTGACAAATCTACGACAAGTTGGCTCCCTCGCAATGCTTTCTTTAAAGCCATTAAGCTAGGCATAAAGTGCTCAAGTAATGAATCCACCGGATCCCAAGGTATATCAAAGCCAATTTTAATTAACAATGATTTGGCCTTTAGTAGTGAGCACAAAGTAACATATATCATGCAATGACGAAGTCTAACTCTCTTCCTATGCATTGGCATGTCATACAAGAACGATTCATGCACATCATGTAAATCCCAATACATAGCATAAGAAGTTTCTTGCAATTTTATCACGTTGGAAACATAGAGTGGTGGAGATACAGTTCCTCTCTCATAATAATTGCAACTGGGAGCAGCAAGCACATGCATATGACATTCATCAAAATTATCATGTGCAACGGTAAAAGGCAACCCATCAATGTAATCCTTAATAAGTACAAACTTCTCCGATATAGTGTAGTTGGGAGAATTCAAAAAGATAATAGGTCTACCATGTGTGGGTGTAATAGAAACAATTTCATTCTTAATATAAGGAACTATATCAAGTTCATATCCATAAGCATAATTCATATTGGCATCTTGCCAATAGGCATAACAAGCATCAAGTTCATCAAAAAGGGATATTTCAAATGAATCAACGGGATCATAGAAATTATCATAGCATTCATCCTTCGGTAAGAACAAAGGGAAATTAAGTAGTGTATGAATTGAAGAGTTACTCTCATTAGAAGGTGGGCACAGGTAGCTAATTCGCTCTTCCTCCTTTTGTTCTTCGCTCTTCTCGTCATCTTTTTCATCCAATGAGCTCACAGTTTCATCAATTCCTTCTTCCATAGACTCCTGCAAATTATTAGTCTCTTCTTGGACAATGGAGACTTTCTCAATAAACGCATCAATATCAGAATTGTATTTATAATTCTCATAGCAATATTTAAGAATAGCAAAATTTTCAGGCCTATAGACATCATCATCAAAAGCTTCATATTTTTCAAATAAACATTCAATTTCATAAGCACCCTTAAAAGCAACAAATTCTTCTATTCGTTCCACATCATAGTAATCATATATACCATTAGCATAAGAAACTAAGGTTTCATTATCATTAAATTTGCATGAAAAAGGGAAGGTGCGGATCCTTCATCCTAGAGCAACAAGTAAAATCATATCTCTAGCATAAATTACAGGCATACCAATGCAACATATCAATTTGATCCCATAAGAGTTTCCCTTTTTGTGTCAAGCGATAATCCCTAAAGTATTAACATTGATCTAATGTGTCTCCCATAATCATGTTGAACGGGTTTTTGTCAAGATTATCAAGTGCATAATATTTTTCACATAATGAGCACAGAGGGTTTTAGGAGGTTCCCCATATCCATGAGTAGCAAGAACCACTAATTTTGTTGGTGTTTCATGTTCCATATCCATAACTAAAGATAGAGAACAACTTAGAACATAAAATAAAATCTACTTAGTGATAAAGCAAACAAGCACACACGAGAATATTCACCCCCACACTATTGCTCCCCGGAAACGAAAAATGGTCTTGATAACCCACAAGTATAGGGGATCATTTGTAGCCTTCTTCGATAAATAAGAGTGTCGAACCCAACAAGGAGCTAAAGGTAGAACAAATATTCCCTCAAGTTCTATCGACCATCGATACAACTCTACGCAAACTTGATGTTTTCTTTACCTAAAACAAGTGTGAAACTATTTTGCAAGAATAAAACTCCGAGTACTTTGCGAGAATAAAACTACGAGTAAATTGCAAGGTGATAAAAGTAGATATCTTTTGTCAACAAGAAAGTCATTTGTCCCTAGGCAAACGATAACAAGTACCGGTAATCATTCTTGTAATTTAATATGAGGGAGGGGCATGAGCTAACATACTTTGTCTACTTGGATCATCTGCACTTATGATAGGAACTCTAGCAAGCATCCGCAACTACTAAAGATCATTAAGGTCATGAAACCCAACCATAGCATTAAGTATCAAGTCCTCTTTACCCCATACGTGACAACCCACCTACTCAGGTTTAATCTTCTGTCACTCCCGCAACCCACCATAAGCGAATCATGAACGTATTGCAACACCCTACAGTGGGGATCCCTCATGTCTGCGCAAGATGGAAGGCACCGTAGGACAACACCTTAAATAAAATATGCGATCATACCAACCAAGATCACGATTAAGCCACAGGACCAAACAGATCGACTTAAACACCATAGGATAGCAAAATACTATTGGGAAATAATATACGGAGTTGAGCACCATGTTTAAGTAGAGATTACAGCGGGGAGAAGGGGTGTTACACCACTCCATAGAGGGGGAGAAAGTTCGTGTTGACGGTAGCAAGATTGTTGATGTAGATCGCTGTCACGATCCTTGCCCCATTGGCCCTCCGACACCACCGGGAGAGAGGGGGAGAGAGCCCCCCTCCTTGTTATTCTTCCTTGGCCTTCCCCTAGATGGGAGGAGAGTCCCCCCTCTGGTCCATGGCCTCCATGGCGGTGGAGGGGCGAGAGCCCCTCCGAGATTGGTTCTCCCTCTCTGTTATCTTCTATTTCCCGTTCCCCGGATCTGGCCCTTTACAGTTTCTTAAATTCCCGGTGAACCGTAACTCCGATTGCGCTGGAACATTTACATGATTTTTTCCATAAATTTTCTTTCTTGCGCCCGAAAAAGGGCCCCAACCAAATTTCAAGGAGGGCATAAGACACTTGGGCGCGTCAGGGGGTGCCCGTTGCGCCCTGGTGGGTTGTGGTCACTGTGGGGCGCTGTTTGCGTTGATTTGAAGTCCCAAAAATAACATATATTCCAACATAATTCTACGTAAAATTTTATCGCATTTGGACTTTGTTTGATATGGATTTTCTGCGAAACAAAAAACATGCAACAAACAGGAACTGGCACTGGGCACTGGATCAATAGGTTACTCCAATAAATCATATAAAAAGTTGCCAAAAATATGTGAAAGTTGCATAATATTGGCATGAAATAATCAAACATTATAGATACGATGGAGACGTATCACCGGGATATTTCCTTCGCCGCCACCGTCTTCCCTCCGAGATCTGCTTCCACCCCGCCGACAGCCACCGCTACTGCAACACCCTTAATGCCTTAGCAGATGCTTACACGGCACCACACCAAAGGCGGTACTCTTTTATATCTGCTCAAGTTATTTCTCTCAGCAAGAAATGGATCGCCACTGCTTTACTGTGATTTCTTCTCCATCACTTAGAATTTTACTTGTCAGTTGAAACCGAACTTTGGTTGTGAAGTTTCCTTCGTCTGGTTTGCACCTTTAGATCCGCCATGGCACGCTCACCACTATACTCGCAATGCTTATGGTTTTCCCCTTTTATATTCCACATAGCTTAAATGACATTCGACTGAATTTCAAATTGGGGCCAGTCCATTTTTGGGAGTTTGCCGGAGCGAAGGAAGGGTCTCGCCGAAGGGCTGCCCCATTATCTATCATAGGGTTTTGATGGGGACAGTGGTTGTGGGGGGCTGTCGTCGGCCTATGATGGGGCCTTGCCAAAGGCAAAACTCGATGCGGGTGGGGGTGGAGTTAGCTAGAGGGATGGCGAGGGGCGGCGGAAGAATGGAGGTGGAGGGCGGTTTAAGGGAGGGCGGGGGTGGTGGTTCGTTTGGCGGCCCGTGCAGTGGTCTGTAGGGAAAGAATAATAGACGAGGAAGAAGAAGGGTTAGCAGACGTAGGATCTTCACCCAACCACCTTAAATGGTCGACTGACCCAAATGATGAAAGCCAGGCAACTTGCATGTATTCATTACCATATATTCAGTACCATCATTGTGGGTGCTTTGAGTTGTACGTGCAAGCAGTGCTCCTCAACGCATCAAGCTAAACAACATGCCACTCATAATTCCAAACTTAGTTGCTCAAATACAAATCTGATATAATGCTGACATGTACTAAAATAGAGAATGTTTATTTGGTCAGGTAATGTTCCTACTTTACTTCCAAAAAGCACATGCACCACATATCGAGGGACATCAGGGAGTTGCGTTCTTTATGCGCTCTAGTTCATCATATGTGGGAAACCAACATTTTATTATACAAAATCTGATGGCTCTTCTTTAGCATGCTCCTATTCTATTCTTCTTTTATAAGTACTCTCTCCATTCCTAAATATAAGTCTATGTAGAGATTCCTCCATGGACTACATACGGAGAAAAATGAGTGAATATACACTCTAAAATGTATCTATATACAGTCATATGTGATCCATAGTGGAATCTGTACAAAGACTTGTATTTTGGAACAGAGGGACTATAATAGTAGTATAGTATCTTCCTTGTAGTGAAGAGGAGTAGGGACATTTGCAGTGTACAGGTCTATTCGCTCACTTGTCATGGACGCTTTCAACTCTTCATGTTGGTCTTCATGTCGCTTATCATGGACACTTTCAACTCTTTGTTTTCGGTCGTATGTGTCGCCTTTTAGAGTTAGACTGATAGTAATAGTACCGCGCCCTTAGTTGTAGAAACCTTGTATCCGAAGCCTTTCTAGCCGTACCGGCAATACTAGCACATATTTTCCAGCAAGTTCCACTCTCCTGGTTTTACTCCTGCTACTTAGGGTTTTCCCATTATATCTACACTATGATCTACATAGGTGCTTTATGTCCTACTAGCAACAGTCCACTCTTTAAAGCTGAATAACACACCAATCATAATTCCAAAGCTTAGTTGTTCCAATACGTACATTTAATTGGTCAGCTAATTCTCCCACTTGAGTTTCCAAATGCATGTGGCAACATAGAGAGAGACAGCATGGAATTGCATTTCTTTGGATGCTATGATTCATCATGGGTGGGCAACCAACATTGTATAAAAAGAAACGGAATCTCCATAATATGCTTCCTCTTGTATTCTTTAACATGTTCCTCTTCGATTCTTCTTTGATTAGTATAGAATGTTCCTCGTCAAGAAGGCAAGAAGGGACATCTGCAGTTGATAGGTATATTTGGCCGCTTCTGCAAGTTGTTTTTGTCGGATTTCGGGTTCCGGCAGACCCTCTAGATTCGAACACTGGGGTGCGCACGGGGATTTAGCCCTCTACCTACCTGCTCCTCACCGCCTCGCTATGAACTAAGCAATCAAGGGAACAACACAAGAGACACAGGGTTTATACTGGTTCAGGCCACCATTGTGGTGTAATACCCTACTCCAGTGTGTGGTGTGGTGGATTGACTCTTGGGATGATGATGAATAGTACAAGGAAGAATAGCCTCGCGAGGGTCTGTTCTTGGCTGGTGCAATGAACTGCTAAGGGAGTTCAGTTGCTCTCTCTACTGGTTTCTGTTGGGGAACGTTGCAGAAAATTAAAATTTTTCCTACGGTTTCACCAAGATCCATCTATGAGTTCATCTAAGCAACGGGTCTAGGGAGAGAGTTTGCATCTACATACCACTTGTAGATCGCGTGCGGAAGCTTGCAAGGTGATGATGTAGTCATACTCGACGTGATCCAAATCACCGATGACCTGCGCCGAACGGACGGCACCTCCGCGTTCAACACACGTACGGAACAGCCACGTCTCCTCCTTCTTGATCCAGCAAGGAAGGGAGGAGAGGTTGAGGGAGATGGCACCAGCAGCAGCACGACGGCGTGGTGTTGGTGGAGCTGCAGTACTCCGGCAGAGCTTCGCTAAGCACTATGGAGGTGGAGGAGGTGTTGGGGAGGGAGAAGGAGGCAACCAAAGGCCAGGGCGTTCAGGTATGAAGTCCCTCCTCTTCCCCCACTATATATAGGGGTGCCAAGGGGGGGTGGCCGGCCCTAGGAGATCAAATCTCCTAGGGGGTGCGGCGGCCAAGGGGGGTTTTCCCTCCCCCCAAGGCACCTAGGAGGTGCCTTACCCTCCTAGGACTCTTGCCCCCCTTGAACCCTAGGCGCATGGGCCTATGTGGGGCTGGTGCCCTTGGCCCATTAGGCCAAGGCGCACCCCCACACAGCCCATGTGGCCCCCCGGGACAGGTGGACCCACCCGGTGGACCCCCGGGACCCTTCCGGTGGTCCCGGTACAATACCGATAACCCCGAAACTTGTCCCGATGCCCGAAACAGGACTTCCCATATATAAATCTTTACCTCCGGACCATTCCGGAACTCCTCGTGACGTCCGGGATCTCATCCGGGACTCCGAACAACATTCGGGTTACTGCATATACATATCCCTATAACCCTAGCGTAACTGAACCTTAAGTGTGTAGACCCTACGGGTTCGGGAGACATGCAGACATGACCGAGACTCTCTCAGTCAATAACCATCAGCGGGATCTGGATACCCATGATGGCTCCCACATGCTCCTCGATGTTGTAATCGGATGAACCACTATGTCGAGGATTCGATCAAACCCTGTATGCAATTCCCTTTGTCAATCGGTACGTTACTTGCCCGAGACTCGATCGTCGGTATCCCAATACCTTGTTCAGTCTCGTTTCCGGCAAGTCACTTTACTCGTACCGTAATGCATGATCCCGTGTCCAACACCTTGGTCACATTGAGCTCAATATGATGATGCATTACCGAGTGGGCCCAAAGATACCTCTCCGTCATACGGAGTGACAAATCCCAGTCTCGATCCGTGTCAACCCAACAGCTACTTTCGGAGATACCTGTAATGTACCTTTATAGTCACCCAGTTACGTTGTGACGTTTGGTACACCCAAGGC
Organism: Triticum dicoccoides; assembly: GCF_002162155.2. Taxonomy (NCBI): domain Eukaryota; kingdom Viridiplantae; phylum Streptophyta; class Magnoliopsida; order Poales; family Poaceae; genus Triticum; species Triticum dicoccoides. Next base: position 367,776,878 of record NC_041387.1, on the reverse strand, counting down.
ATTCTTACGGTATCCGGGAGTTACACGATCTCATGGTCGAAGGAAGAGATACTTGACACTTGCAAAGCTCTAGCAAAACGAACTACACGATCTTTTATGCTATGCTTAGGATTGGGTCTTGTCCATCACATCATTCTCCTAATGATGTGATCCCGTTATCAATGACATCCAATGTCCATAGTCAGGAAACCATGACTATCTGTTGATCACAACGAGCTGGTCAACTAGAGGCTTACCAGGGACATTGTGTGGTCTAAGTATTCACACGTGTATTACGATTTCCGGATAATACAGTTATAGCATGAATAAAAGACAATTATCATGAACAATGAAATATAATAATACTTTTATTATTGCCTCTAGGGCATATTTCCAACAGTTTCTAGGTGAGGGTTCGATTGATTTCCTGATCCCCCTACCTTGTGGGTGGCTAGTCCTATTTATAGGCAAAGGCCCTGGGCCTCTTCCCAAATATTGAGCGGGAAGGGCGCCAACAATTGGCCATTTTGAAGGGGAACATCTAGTACACTTATCCTGACTAAAGTTGGTCCTCGCCTGCCAAAGGCTCTGGTGGTGACGCCGGCTTGGGCTCCACGATGACTTCCATCCTGCCGTTCTGCTGGTCTTGGTCTTGTTGCACCGAAATGGATGCCTTTGCTTGATGCTCTCGCCTGCACTTGCCCCCTTTGCACCAAAGAGGAAAGAAGGACACTGTGCGGGCTGGCGCCCGCCCGACGCCCTTGGTCTTCATGGCTTGCGTCATGGGCACCTCGCGAGGTACCCCTCCTTGATCTCTCCGCCTCCTCGCGAGCCAGCCTGACGAGGTCGTGCCTGAGGAAGCCTCCTGTCGTCCGCCCCGCGAGGCTTGGCCCTTCGCGAGGGTCTTAAACTCGTGTTGATGAAGATGGGCCATGCTGGGCCGCCCCTAGAGCCACGCCGCAGGCCGCAGGTAGGCAAGTCTGGGGACCCCCGTTCCCAAAACGCCGACAGTAGCCCCCGGGCCCAAGGCACGCCCGGACTTGGCTGAGCAGAGAGGCGAAGGGGCAAGTGCGAAGCGCTGCGGGCCCTAACAGCCTGCGGCCTCGGGCACCGTGTGGCGGTTGATTGGACGTGGGTGGCTCCGCTCTCCCATGATGCCTCGGTAACTGCATGAACTGGCAAGTCCCTGCATGCAAAAACTGGTCATGATTACCTACGATCGTGGAAGCCGGCGGTTGGCCTCCCCTGGCTATAAGTACGGAACTGCGTGAGCCATTCTAGTTCATCTTCCTTTGCTACTTCTCCTCTCCTTCATCCTCGCCACTTCTCCGCCTTGCCGCAATGGCTCCGATACGCCGGTTCTCTGCAGAAGAGAAGGGAAAGGCCCCCCGAGAGGGTCCTGACCCACTTCCGCCAAAGAAGCGGTTGGTCCTCTACCGCCGAGATGAGGGCGCGTGGCAGGAGGTGTCGAGGCCTTGGTGCGAGCGGCCGCCGCCAGGGTTTTCGCTGCCTTTGTACGCCCACCTTGAGGGCCCTGCAGGAGCTGATGCTGAGCGCCATGGACGATGCCGCCATCGGCGCCGGCGGGTCACAGCGATGCGCATTGTCCCTCCTGGAGATCACGCCGAGGGCTCCTCCCGAGAGTTTGTGCTCCACGCCACCATGCCTCCTCGATCTTGGATTCACCTCCCTCCCTCCTTCGCCTTCGAGATTCTGCCCTGGGGGCCTTTCAGGCTCTGGCTGCAGCATGCTAATTGACGGGCTCCCGCGACCGATGCGGATGTCGAGGTCGTCGCCCCAGGTAAGGTCTTCATGACCCATGGCTGGGGCGAGATCGCGCGGGTTTGCGGGATGAGGGGTGCCCTCTTGATCCACCTAGAGTTCGATGGCGCCTCCGTGATGTTCTTCAAGGTCTTCGACGAGGATGGGCGCTGGCTGGAGTGCTGTCCCAGGGGCAGTGGCAGAAGCTCCAGGGCGGCAGGGACCAGGCCTGCCGTCACACGTTCTTCCAGCAGCTCCTCAAGCGGCGGGGGCGCCGCGGGATCCAGCGACTCCGCCGAGCTCTTCCCGACTTTGGAGACGAGCGACGACATCTACGAGCCCCCGAGCCTGTGCCGCCCTCGGAGTAGGACGGGCTCGTTAGGCCGCCGCCGCCTCTGATCTGGATGAGGATGGCACCGAGCCTTACGCGGCCCACTGTTGATGATGGCGTCTGCCGTCGTAGTTCCTGTAGTCAGGGTTTTTAGGATTCGCGTCTTTTGTCCCTGCGAGGAGCCAAGAACAGACCCCGTGGTGTCTTGTAAGGTGCCTGTAGTCCCTTTTGTTAATACAATCCTTATCGTGAAGCAGTGCGAGATGTTGATTCCGTCTTAGCTTAGTCTCTTCCTTTCGAACCTCACGAGGGCTTGGTGCTCTGCGCCGACAGGTCCCGGTCCCAAGGCGGCTTCAGCCATCGCTGGTATGCCAGGTCGCGATGCCGTGGTCAAGGCCAGGAGGTGAGCGGCCCGGGGTCCAGTAAGAGCCCCTGAGTCGCGATGCTCAGGAGGTCCCCTTTAGCGCTCAAGCAGCTATTGTTCGGTGAGAAAGGAATGCGACGTTGCTAACACGGGATCGCATTGGATGTGGTGATGGTGCAGCAATAGCTAGTGTTTCCGGAGGGTGACTTATCTCGAGAGTCAGGAACTGCTTCCTGGTGCGGCGCTAGGTCCGCGCATTGTCCAGCGAGGGATTGCCTGGCGAGGGCCCTGCGTGCCTCTTCCTCCTCGCCTTTGCTCCCCTGTCTGCTCTACGTCCTCGGGTCCTGGCTCTCGAGCTGGTCTCATCCGTCGCTGGTTTGCCAGGTCACGATGCCGTGGACAAGGCCAGAGGGTGAGGGCTGGAGAGCCAGTAGGGGCCCTGAGTCGCGATGCTCAGGTACCCCCCCTTTAACGTGCAAGCTGTTCGCGCGGACGAGGGTGAAGAGGACAGCGCGAGGGCCTCGCCCGGCGCTCCTCCCTGGAGGGATCCTGCAGGTCCACCACAAAGAGAGTGAAAGTCTGATATGACAAGCGGCGGTCAGCCATTAGTTGCTTTGGAGAGGCGACGTGGCACTAAAGGCCTGATGGGGTGTATTGGGGCACCCGCGAGCCAGCGCAGGGCTTACGGGGTCCTACCCCAAGGCGGGCTACGCCTGGCACTGGGCCTTAACTTGTGATGTGTTCCTGCAGATTTGGCCATATGCCGATGCTCTACGTCCTCGTGTCCCGGCCCTCGAGCGAGTCTCAGTCGTCGCTAGTTTGCCAGGGCGCGATGCCGTGGACAAAACCAGAGGGTGAGGGCTGGAGACCCTGTAGGAGCCCTGAGTCGGATGCTCAGGTACCCCCCCTTTAACGCGCAAGCTTGGTTAGATGTCGACGCTCTACGTCCTCGGGTCCCGGCCCTCGAGCTAGTCTCAGTCGTTGCTGGTTTGCCAGGGCGCGATGCCGTGGACAAAGCCAGAGGGTGAGGGATGGAGAGCTGGTAGGAGCCCTGAGTCGTGATGCTCAAGTACCCCCCCTTTAACGCGCAAGCTTGGTTCGATGTCGACGCTCTACGTCCTCGGGTCCCGGCCCTCGAGCTAGTCTCAGCCGTCGCTGGTTTGCCAGGGCGCGATGCCGTGGACAAATCCAGAGGGTGAGGACTGGAGAGCCGATAGGAGCCTGAGTCGCGATGCTCAGGTACCCCCCCTTGAACGCGCAAGCGGCTGACACGAAGGAAGAAGGGGTGCCACGGTCAAGCACCAAATAACAAGCGTGATGGGTCGAATGCATAAACAGAGAATAACTGCAAGAGGGATACGTGCCGCCGGGTCCGGCCCGAGCGACTTGGGGATGATGCAACCCGAGGGGCGCCCCCAACAAGGTAAGCTAAAAACATGAACAAAAGGGATACACGCTGCAGGGACGGACCCACGCGGCCTGGGAATGATGCAGCCTTGGAGGCGCTCCTAGCTAGAAATGAAACTTGAAAGGTTTCACCTGATAGTGTTGACGATGAAGGGGTGTTGAAGTAGCAGACGTAGCGGGCTGTGGGAGCCGATCTTCACGAGCCCCCAGGCCCAGGAGCCTCGGGGGGCTCCGGACGCGCTGGTGGCTCCTCGCGAACCATCTCCATCTCCGCCGGGACTACGGAACGCCTGGCCTCCTAAGCCTCCAGGATGCCCCTCATGAGGCGCTGGCACACTGCAGCCGCATTCGGCAAGCCGTAGGGCATGCGAACGTAGCTGTGGGGTGGGCCTTCGCAGCGCCCCACGCGCGAGGGCCAGAAGCGCTCCTGAGAGGCGGCTCGGTTGAGCCTTGGGATGTCGATGCAGACACGTAGCCCACCATCCTCTCCTGGATGGGGAGCTGCGGCGGGTAAGCGGCGGCTGCCACTCATGACTCTTGACTCCTGCAACTCCTGTTTGACCTGACCGACGAACTCTTGAGGGTTTGGCCCTCCTTGCTTTGCTCCTTCCTGAGGGAAACGTGCTCTGAAACACGCCTCCAAGTGGTGCCCAAACGCCTCCCTCGTGACCTTAGCAAGGTTAGTGGCCCTCCAGGGGGGAGCCCCTGAGCCCTGCTTGAGGATGGCGTCGGGCGCGCCTCCCTATGCGACAAAAGGAGGTGCCCCCTGAGCTGGCACGGACCCTGAGGGGCCTTCCTCCTGAGGGATCGGGCCTGGCGATGTCTTCTTCTTCTTGGGAGAGGCTTCGGGGAGCCTCCCGCTCCCGCGATCTGGGTCTTCAAGTGATGCAGCCTGAAAAGCTCGTTCCAGGGAGCACACTACGTCTCTTTCTTCACAGGGCACCATGATGACTCCACCGCTTCCTGGCATCTTGAGAACGTTGTAGCCGTGATGAGTCACGGCCATGAACTTGGCGAGAGCTGGGTAGCCAAGGATGTCGTTGTATGGCAGGCGGATGAGGGAGACGTCGAAGTCAATGAGCTTGGTGCGGTAGTTGTTGCGGGCTCCGAAGGTGACAGGGAGGCGGACCTGCCCGATTGGAACTGTGGAGCCGTCAGTGACTCCAGAGAAAGGCTTGGTTGGCTGAAGCTGATCGTAAGGCACTTGGAGATTGTTGAATGTCTCTACAGACAGGACGTTGAGCCCTGTCCCACCGTCAATGAGGGTCCTGGTGACTTGCACGTTACTGATGACTGGGGAGCAAAGCATTGGGAGGACTCCGGCTGTGGCCGCGCACTTGAGCTGGTCCGTTGAACTGAACGTGATGGCGCACGCCGACCACCTGAGGGGGCGCGTTGGTTCAAGCTTGGGGAGGACTGCATTCACTTCGCGGGCAAACTGCTTGAAGATGCACTGAGAGGCTGGGGCCTGAGCTCTGCCCAGGATGCAGGCAATCGCGCGTGGCTCCTGGAAGCCCCCAGCCCCCTCGTCCTGATGATGGTCCTCGTTTCTCCTAGGCCGCAGAGGCAGTGGAGGGAGGCATGCGTTCCCTTGCGGGCGATCCTCGTGAGGCTGATCCCTCCAGTCTCCCTCGCGAGGCTGATCCTGCCAGCGATCCTCACGAGGTCGGTCGCGCCACCCTTGGCGAGGGCTGCAGTCTTCCCAGCGTCCCGCGTTCCTTCCTCCTCCTCGGCCGTAGCCACGATCGTTGCGGTCGGGGCTCCGGCCAACTCTTCCTTCTCGCACGGCTCGGAGCTCTTGGCATTCGTTGGTGTTGTGGGTGTGGAGGTCGTGGTACACACAGTACCGGATGCCCTTGAAAGACTCGGGCTGATCTCTGCCCCGCTTGGTGTCTGGTTCTGCCGCGAGCACGACAGCCCCCTTGCGCTTCACGTCCTTGGCCTTAGATTTCTTCTCTTCTGGGTCTGCCGCTGGCAGCTCGAGGAGGGAAAGGCGCCCTTCCTCAGCCCTGGCGCACTTGGTTGCCAGGTTGAACATCTCCAAGGAAGTGCACAGATCTTCATGCATCGCCAGCTCCTCCTTCATCTTGACGTCACGCACGCCATCGGAGAAGGCCGAAATGATGGCCTCCTCGGTCACCCTGGGAATCTTGAGTCGTGCGCTGTTGAAGCGCTGGATGTGCTTCTGCAGGGTCTCCCCCGGTTGCTGCTTGATGCGGCGCATGTCACTCACGGCAGGTGGCCGGTCGCGAGTACCTTGGAAGTTGGCGATGAAACGGGTGCACATCTCGTCCCAGGAGGAGATCGTGCCTGGGGCCAGGTTCAAGAGCCAGGTGCGGGCCCCGTCCTTGAGTGCCATGGGAAACCAGTTCGCCATGACCTTCTCATCCCCGTTGGCGACTTTGATGCCCAGCTCGTAGAGCTGGAGGATGCCCAGCTCATAGAGCTGGAGGGGGCAGGTCCGGCTTGAAATTGCAGGGCCACGCGACGCAACGCAGCTCGGTGGTGAAGGCGCGGCAGCCTGCTGTGGCCATGGGAGGCCTCTGGTGACGAGGAGCTTGGTCTTCTGGGCCTCCGTGCGCTGCAGCTGGGAGCAGCGCGGGGCCTGGGCGTGTTGGAACGGGAGCATGGTCGCGACGGACTGGAGCAGGGAGCACTCGGGCAGCTTCTTGGGGGCGAGGGACCTCTTGGCAGCTCCGCTCTTGCTGCGCTGGCGCCGGACGGGGTGGGTTCCATCCAGGGGCCACGCGCCTTGGTGCCAGGGCGCCTTCTTGAGGGGGAGGCAGCTGAGGCGCCCCCGGAGCTTCATTGCCCACGCAGGGCGGGGCGCGGTGCAGCGAGAAGGACGGCGCGGGGGAGCCCCCTGCGGCGCGGATAAGCTCAGCGATGCAGTCGAGCCATTCTTTGTAGACTTCGTCGACCGGGCGGTAGCGCAGGAGCTCGTTTGCCGCGATGAGCGCAGCCCGAGCCTCCATGGCCGCGCGGGACGAGGAACCAGCCGGGGCGAGCGAGGGAGTGGCAGTGCGGCCGTCTCGCCTCATGGACGGATGCTAGGACGATGCCTACTGCTCGTTCCCCGCCGGGCCGGTGGTGGCGTTGACGGCGGGCGACGGGGAACGACGAGGGTGGCCGCCGACGGGGGCCGTCTGGGCGACGCGGGAAGCGAGAGCGGCTTGGATCTCGGTGCGGGCCCGACGAGCATCTGACATGGACGCGATGGTCGGTGAAGAACTGGGCGGTGGGAGACAAATTCCGGCGCACCCCTACCTGGCGCGCCAAATGTCGGATTCCGGGTTCTGGCAGACCCTCTAGATTCGAACACTGGGGTGCGCGCGGGGATTTAGCCCTCTACCTACCTGCTCCTCACCGCCTCGCTATGAACTAAGCAATCAAGGGAACAACACAAGAGACACAGGGTTTATACTGGTTCAGGCCACCATTGTGGTGTAATACCCTACTCAAGTGTGTGGTGTGGTGGATTGCCTCTTGGGCTGATGATGAACAGTACAAGGAAGAACAGCCTCGCGAGGGTCTGTTCTTGGCTGGTGCAATGAACTGCTAAGGGAGTTCAGTTGCTCTCTCTACTGGTTTCTAGGTGAGGGTCCGATTGATTTCCCGATCCCCCTACCTTGTGGGTGGCTAGTCCTATTTATAGGCAAAGGCCCTGGGACTCTTCCCAAATATTGAGCGGGAAGGGCGCCAACAATTGGCCATTTTGAAGGGGAACATCTAGTACACTTATCCTCACTAAAGTTGGTCCTCGCCTGCCAAAGGCTCTGGTGGTGACGCCGGCTTGGGCTCCACGATGACTCCCATCCTGCCGTTCTGCTGGTCTTGGTCTTGTTGCACCGAAATGGATGCCTTTGCTAGATGCTCTCGCCTGCACTTGCCCCCTTTCCACCAAAGAGGAAAGAAGGACACTGCGCGGGCTGGCGCCCGCCCGACGCCCTTGGTCATCATGGCTTGCGTCATGGGCACCTCGTGAGGTACCCTGCCTTGATCTCTCCGCCTCCTCGTGAGCCAGCCTGACGAGGCCGTGCCTGAGGAAGCCTCCTATCGTCTGCCCCGCGAGGCTTGGCCCTTCGCGAGGGTCTTGAACTCGTGTTGATGAAGATGGGCCATGTTGGGCCATCCCTGGAGCCACGCCGCAGGCCGCAGGCAGGCAAGTATGGGGAGCCCCATTCCGAGAACACCGATAGCTTTCAGCAATTCGAGTTGGTCTGCCATAATATCTACAAAATGTTGGGAGTTGTGCGGCCTTTGAGAGACTAGGTTGATAGTAATAGTAGTGCACGTTCAGGTGAATAGAGCTGGCCTGTATAGTGACTGATAGGCTTTCGATTAGTAGCGGCAATACAACCCTATATTTTCTAGCCAGTTCCACTTCCACGATTTATTTATGATGCTTATGGTGTCCCCCTTTTATCGACACTACAGTCTATCTAGTGGCTTTGTGTCATAATAGCAGCATTCCATCCTTCAAGCAAAACTACATGCCACTCATATTTCCAAAGCTTACATTCAATTGGTCAGGTCATCTAATGTTACTACGTGAGTTTTGAAATGCATGTGCGCCACATATAGAGACATGTTGGAATATTATTTCTCTATGCACTCTCCTTGTCATGGTTTCGCAATAAAGTTTCAATACAGTATACTATGAACCTATCATATGCCAACTATCCTTACTTCTGGAGCCCCCAACAGGGAGCCTGTTTTTTGTGTAGTTGTGCCAGATTATATTATTATACGCACCAAATTACATCACACAAGGGCTCTCTCATCCAAATCCAGTGATAGCGCACAAGTGTTTACATGGAGTCCCTATTATATTAGAATATCCTCTGCATTACAAAGATAATTTCACTATTATTTATTTTGTCATGCTTCTCAGATATTGAACAAAATCGCAATGAATATGAGAATGCGCACATCAGAAGAGTATCGCGGAACAATGCAATGACTAACAAGCATGGCATCAAGGCATCAAGTTCCATTCTGGATGGAATGAAGCCCACATGCTCCACACCTACGATTCATGTTCAGAATATGATCCTAATGACTATTCTGAGCTCACGGAGTCAAAGGTAGATGGCATGTCCTATTCACCCTACAAGGTGCCTGATCTAATTTGGCAAGGTTTTATTGGTAGCACGTAACTTGCGTAAGCTGTCTTGAGTTTCTTCTGCTTCTTAGCACCGCCATCTGCTTAGTTTACTAATCATATACGTGAAGTTGCCATACCCACGCATTATCAATACGCATTCCATTTGTCATCGTAGCATGTTTTTCCATTCAAATGTTGTTCTTGTGTATCAGACATCCAAAAGGAAGAGAGTGATTGCAGAACCTGAAGCAGTAGTAGCAAAGTCCTTTAAAAAGGTGGTGGTACCACAGAAATCAGACAGCACCCCACTTATATTGGCAATAGAACCAGCGCCACAAAACCTAGGATATCGCAACTATGTTGCTCGCTGCTTTGCTCTTGTTAGTACCTCTTGTCTTGTATCGTTGTACCTACATTCATACCTGGTTGATTATGTGACATCAGTGTGCATGATAACCTGCATATCCACTTTTCTCTCCTAATTATCATAGATATATTAGTGCTTGCATTAATATAGAGTAAACCCAATGTTTATGAAGAAGTTTAGCTCTACATTGTTCTTGTAAGTATCTGTTGTCCTTTATCACTGTACTTATACTGTTAGCTAGTTGTTCTTGTACCATCACTTTGCAGCTTATTTTCCCTTGGTATCCATTTTCTACACATCAGATATATGTTTACTCTTACCAAAATGTTCAATAAAACCAATGCCACTGAAGATGTTTAGCTCTGCATTACTCTTGTCATTACCTTTTGGTTGTATGTTGTACCTACATTTATAGCTAGTTGATTATGTTGAATCACTCTGCATCTTTTCTTAAATAATCTCCATTTGTTCCTATATTATCACATCTATATTTACTCTTATAAAAATGTAGAATAAAGGCAATGCTTATGAAGAAGACTCTATGGTAAACTTCTTGAATTTCCCCCCATCAACACGGAAAAGGGCCTTATAGAGCCGGTATCCATTACTAATGTAAGTTTGTCCTTCTTGAGACTTCAAACTTTGTCATGTATATTTGGATAGCAATGACTGCAACTGCTGTTTATTTTTGTCGCTTGCATCAAATTGCATGTTTAAAGTTTATTATGAAGAAGTTCACAAACATAAGTTTCTCCTTCTCTATTTCAGTTTTTAGTTGTAAAACCTACTTCCTTATTCATACCATGTAAATTAAACTAAACATAGCAAGTGATCTTCCTTAGCACTGCATGTATGCCTGTGTTGTTGATCTGTAATACATTGATGTGGTCAAACTACCAACTCCAGGAAATAGTCATATTCTGCTATGTCTTAACTATGAATAATGCATATTACGTTCATGTTATTTAAACCGTATCTCTTTATTTACCAATCTAAAATGGGATAAATTGACAGTACACTCACCATCGATGCTTTTACATTCTTTAGCACTGCATGTATGCTTGTGTTCTTCATCTGTAATCCAGTGGTGTGGTGAAGCTGGCCTCCTGCACAATGGCATTTCCTGCCATGTCTTAAATGTGAACAATTTTTATTCTATTTTAATACAGGTCTCTTTGTTTGCCACTAAGAAATGGGATGAACTGACAACATTGTTGCTTATATGTGCTAAGCATGTTATCTGTCTGCTTTTTTCTCTTTCAAGATGATATCACTAACGCCAATAACTACCATTGATGCTATGCAGCTAGAGTTGGATATAAGCGTCATACAAGTGCAGTCATCAGCTTGCTCAGCTGCTTGCGCTGCAGCTCCCAGGCAGGGCTAACCTTTCTAGAACTGTGTTGAAGTATTGTATGTTCTGTGTATTATTTAGGCGGCATGTTTATTTTCACTGGTGGTGTCCTTCGATGCCCAGTGTCTGTAATCTATTGTCTAGTAGCACTTTATTATCGCTGGTGGGGAACCTTTATGCCAAGTGCATGTAATATGCAGTAATTTCTTTGTTGTATAGTCTAGGTATATTCTTCGTCATGATGCTATAATTTAATTTATGTATATTCTATCGTAGCTCCCTGAAAATTTTGTAAGCTTTGACGAAGCGCAACGAGCCTAAACGTTCGGTTTATTACATAAAAAAATTACGGTACTAAAAATGGCCGGCCCGCCAATCGTTGTGAATGTGCTGAAAAGTGGGCCTGCAATCGTGGCCGGCTAATAGCAGGCCTAGATGTAAACTCACCAACTATTAGTTTCAGTCCTTTAACAGGCCGTGTAAACCAGTTGCCTAAATTGGGCCATAAAGTAGAATGGGCTTTAAATAGTCTGGAAAGTAGATTGGGCCTGAATAGTGTTGGAGGCTCATGATTGGCCCAGCCACAAAACGGGCCATTAACAGGCCAAAATATGTGTCAGGCCACAGCTGACCCAATATCATTATGGGTCATGAGCAGGCCAGTTGCAAAGCGGGCCATCATTAGGCCTAGTTACCTCACGGGCCTTTAATGGGCCAATAGTCAGGTTGGATTAAAATGTATCCACAAAGACTACGAGCCTTTAAGAGGCTGAAAGTCACTTAGGCCCAGAAATAGGCCCACATGCAGCATCAGTTGTTAAATGGACGAAATTGAAACCGGGCCGACAATGACCCATATCTAACAATGGCCATTAACAGGCCGAAAGTAATATCGGGCTGAACTATTACATGGGCCTTTAAGAGGCTGTAACGCCCCGGATTCGTTGCGCCAGGTGTCTTCCACTTATTTGCCGTCGTTGCCACGTCATTTTATTGCGTGTTGCATCTTGCCATGTCATCATCTGCATTTCATCTGCATATTTTTCAAAACTTGCATCCGTTTGGGTTCCCCCGATTCTCTCCTTGTCCGTTCCGAGCATTTTCACACTCGCACGCGCCCGTGGCACCTCCGAAATATTATTTTATAAGTGGCATAAAATGTTCTCGGAATGGGTTGAAAGTTGGCATGCAGCCTTATTATAGTGCAAGTAGGCCGCCTGTCAAGTTTCTTCGCATTCGGAGTCCGTTTGTTAGCCCAACCATTAATTATATAGCGGTACCGTTGTCGGTACCTTCGACGGACGTTTCGGTCTTCGAAACTGCCGCCGGGCCTCTCTCTCTCTTCTCTTCTCTCAACCCAACCCCTCTTCACAACCCACCTACAGCCACCTAGTCCCCCCTTTGCCTGGAGCCGCACGATCGCGATCGTACGGTACGAATCGCACCCAAAACCCCCTAACCCTAGCCCCTTCCATATATATACGCACCCCTCTCTCCATTTTGGCCTCCTACCTACCCCCTCCTCAAATCCCGCA
>NC_041387.1:367734918-367764304 GCF_002162155.2 Triticum dicoccoides | reverse complement strand
ACCCAGCGTCTGGATCCCGTCGTTGTCTGCCCGATGCCCTGGCTCTCGAGCCCCGAGCCGGAGCTCCTCTCCCCGGTCAGCCCCGCCACTAGCCGGCGAGCCACCGGAGCCGTCTGCCGCCGGCAACCACCCTTGTTGCCTTCCCCAATTCCGACACCGCGCCCCTTCGCTCTTGTTGCCTCAGCGCCGCCATCGTCGTCCCATGCTCCACCGCCGTCATGGATTCCGACCGACGCCGTCGGCCCCGTTTCGCTGCCCCACCACCCGATCTGGCCTCCCCTCTGCCGGATCCAGCCTCCCCGCGCCTCCTTCGCCCGCCCCGCGCCCCTGGAGCCTCACCGGAGTCCCGGAGCTCCACTGCGCCGCCGTGCCGCGCCTCGCCTCGTCCTCGGCAGGAGGTCGGGGTGGAGCTCCTGCTTCGCATGGGCCCCACGCCCTGGCCCAGCGAGCCGATCGGCCCAGCCGACCTCCTTCCTTCCTGGGCCGAGCCAAGTGGTAATCCACCCATATCCCTCGCCCGCGACATCTTTTAGCTATCTTTCGCCCACTTCATGTTTGCTTGCGATTTTGGCCAAGTCCCTGAGTAAATCAGCATCATGTGTCCATGTTTGAACCATGATAACTTTATGCATGTTACTCCGTTTTGCGTGTATGTTATGACAAAATGTTCATCTCAGAGTGCTCTTCATGATGGAGGAGTTTGCATGCATGTTAGGATTCATCTCGATGCCTTAACCTTCGTTGCAATACTGCTAAGTAATATAAACTGAAGCTTGTTAACATCATTTAGCTATTTTGTGAGTGGTACAACTTTGTTTCTGTTGACGCTATGGTGATGATCTTGATAGGCACATGTTCTGATCTTCATGCTATTCATGTTGGTGTTCTTTGAGTTCATGTTATGATGCATCTTGATATATTAATCCCCGTTTCAAAAGTGCATGTTGCTGTTAACTGCTGAAAACTGATGTAACTTGCTGATTTGTCATTTTTGTTGCGTTTTGTGTGTGCATCCTATGAGCATTATGTCTACATGTTTTAGGAGCATTTTCATGCCATATTCACAGTGGTGATCTCCATGTATTTTATATGCCTTGTAGTGAGTGCATCAAGCTTGTGAAGTGGGCTACTTGCTGTTAACTTTCTGTCAAGTCTGTTTCTGCCATATCATGATGCCATCTTTGCTTGATGCTACCAATTAATCCATGCATATTCTGGAGATACTTAGTTGACATGTTTTGTTTTATATGTTATGCTATATCACGAAGTGCCTTTTTATTCCCTATATATGTCCTGTAGTATATGTTTTCATTGCCATGAACATGATTATATAATGTTCCAGATTTTTGTTAACTTCATGATGCCTCGTTCTGAGCTTGTTATTGAGTGTTCCATGCCTCTTCTGGAGATCCTCCAATTACATGTTTTGTATTATGCTATGCGCACTCTGTTCACATGTCATGTTTGCTAATTTTGGATGTCATATGTCTCTGTTCCATGCTTGCAAACATGCTATCATAATGTTGTTGTTTTACACTTGCTGAAACTGTTTCAACATTCAATCTTCTCTTGTTGATTCCTACTAATCCATGAGCCATATGTAAATGATGCCATGATGTTATTTTCTTTTTGTTATGTGTAATTTGATGCCATACCCTTGGTTGCTATATAAACTTGTAGTAGCTTGTCTCTTTCTTGCTCTCAAGTTGCCATCATATTAACTCTGCTCATGCATATGCTCCTGTGTTATAAAGTTGCATTTTGCATTGATCATTTTTGTTTAATCTTGAACCCTATGAACCTGAACCTTAATGATATTTGAAGTAGGTTGTCCGTACATGAGGTGCATGTCAAGTTTGTTCTCATATGATTCCTGTAGCATGTTGATTTGATGTTTGCAATGTGCCTACTTGCTGTTTTGGGCAGATTGTTGATATGTCTTGTTTGGAGTGTATGTGTTGCACCGTTGCTCCGTTTTGAGCATGCTCTATATGAAACTTGCTTAGAATTGCATGTAGTTTAATATTGTCATGTTACATCCATGTTTTGAGAGTGTTTTCTTGATGTTTGAATGCATTTTTGTATCAATGCCATGTTTAACTTGTGTTGCTCATATCTTCTAGGTCGTAGCTCCGAACTTAACGTTTGTTTAGATCTGGACCAATTTCGCAATTAATGTTTGTTTAGATCTGGACCAATTTCGAAATTTGCATATGAGGACTTACCGGATTTGTTATATGTTGTCCCCGGCCTCATTTAAACTTGATTTGACGTGTTGTTGTTGTTGGCATAATCTCTTGCCATGTGCAGCATCATATAGCCTTGTCATGCATCATACTTGGTTGAGCATCATGTCATGGTTATGTGTTGTGTGTTTACCATGTTGTTTGCTTCTTTCCGATTGTGCTTCTTCTCGATAGTTCCTGTTTCATTGCGATCTTGAGGATTCGTTCGACTATGCTTGGTTCGTCTTCATCCGTTCATCTTCTTCATGGACTCGTTCTTCTTCCTGGCAGGATTTCAGGTAAGATGACCGTCACCTTGGATCTCACTACTATCATTGCTATGCTAGTTGCTTCGTTCTATCGCTATGTTGCGCTACCTATCACTTGCTTATCAAGCCTCCCAAATTGCCTTGTCAGCCTCTAACCTTTTCACCCTTCCTAGCAAACCGTTGTTTGGCTATGTTCCCGCTTTTGCTCAGCCCCTCTTATAGCGTTGTTAGTTGCAGATGAAGTTGAAGATTGCTCCATGTTGGAACATGAATATTTTGGGATATCACAATATCTCTTATTTAATTAATGCATCTATATACTTGGTGAAGGGTGGAAGGCTCGGCCTTATGCCTGGTGTTTTGTTCCGCTCTTGCCGCCCTAGTTTCCGTCATACCGGTGTTATGTTCCTTGATTTTGCGTCCCTAACACTGTGAGGGGTATGAGACCCTCTTGACAGTTCGGTTTGAATAAAACTGTTCCAGCAAGGCCCAACATTTGCTTTAACATTTGCCAGAATAATACGTAAACTAAATAATATATTTGCATAGGGCGTCATGAACCCGAGGATTTTTCTACATAGCAGGGGGGCCAGCGTTGCTGGTGTTGATCCCAAACGGGCAAACTGCAGGGCCACCACGGGGCAACCCGAGGATCTGGTTTTGCTCGTAGGCTGAATTATCTGGACATGGCCTGAGACTAGATACGTGCGGCTACTATCAGGGTGTCGGCACACCGGGAGGTCTTGCTGGAATTGTTTTACCATTGTCAAAATGTCTTGTGCACCGGGACCCCGAGTCTGATCGGATGTCCCACGATGGAGGATTGTCTCCGCGGATTGTGAGATTATAATGGGCTAAGTTGGGACACCCCTGTAGGGTTTAAACTTTCGGAAGTCGTGCCCAAGGTTATGTGGCAGATGGAAATTTTTGTATCCGGTTGTAGAGAACTTGACACCAGATTCGAACTAAAATACCCAACAACGTATGTAACCGTGATGGTCTCTTTTCGAGTGGGTGGAGAAGAGAACACGGTGGGGTTATGTTTGAACGTAAGTAGTTCAGGATCACTTCTTGATCATTACTAGTTTGCGACCGTTTGCGTAGCTTCTCATCTTACTCTTATACTCGTAAGTTTGCCACAATATTATGCTTAGTCGCTTGCTGCAGCATCACCACTTATCCCTTTCATACCCATTAAGCTTTGCTAGTCTTGATACCCATGGTAATGGGATTGCTAAGTCCTCATGGCTCACAGATTACTACAATACCAGTTGCAGGTATAGGTAAATCGATGATCATGATGTGAGAGCGTTGTTTGCTTGTTTTGGAGTTCTTCTTCTGCTTCTTCTTCGATCAGGGGATAGGTTCCAGGTCGGCAGTCTGGGTTAGCAGGGTGGATGTCGTTGAGTTTCTGTTTGTGTTTCATCCGTAGTCGGATGTTGCCCTTATGTATGATGTTGTTGTATTCGTGTGGCATTGTATGCCTCTTGTATGTATCCCCAACTATTATGTAATGGTATGATGTAATGATATCCACCTTGCAAAAGCGTCTCCAATATGCGCTTCTATCCTTGGTGGGACCTTTGAGTTCCTTTAGGATAGGGTCGCATATTGGGCGTGATAGAGGCCCTAGTTAAAATGGCCCTTAATGGGGCGGAAAGCATCGTGCCTGTTAACGGGCCAGTTTAAATATGGGCTGGAATTTGACCAAAATATGCCAGGCAGCTAACGGGCTGTATCCGATATGGGCCGTCATTTGGCCGAAAACATGGCAGACTGTTAACGGGCCGGATGTAATGTGGGCTGTCACTTGGCCCAAAACATGACAGACATCATAACAAGCCAGATCTTATGTGGGCCATAATTTGGCCCAAACCATGGCAGGCTGTTAACAGCCTGACCTAGTGGAGTATGACAAAATCTTGTGGGACCTTGACTGGGCGACCTTTTTTATCTTAAATGGGCTACTGTTGGGCCGTGCCACGTCTCATAGCATCATAGGCACGTCTCCTCCATTGGATGGACGATATCTGTCCCAACGCTGAGCTGCCACGTGGATACTCTAGTGAATCAAAATTTTACACATGGAAAATCCCCATTGGTCCAGGTTGTTAACGGGTTATCAGATCCAAACTAGAACCCGATAGCTTAACGGCGACCTATTATGGTGGATGTCACAAGTCGGTTACCTTGATGAAAGCACTTCCATGACGCGCCATTTATTGTCATGATGATAATTTTGGTATTGTCATGGAACACTTCTACGAAAGTAGAGGTATGATTGTCTTGATTCTGTCATAAAATCTTAATGGATGTACATGCATGCCAGAAAACATGACCTACTGTGACAAACACGTATTATCATGGAAGAGGTTTTTTTGTAGTGTAGAGAGAGCTCCGGAGCGTGTACAGATCCATGTTGTTCGTATCAGTGGGGTCATAGATAGAACATACGGAGATGTCGGGTGTTTCATGTGTTTTGTACTGGAACACCCTCCCCCGTCTTGAGTCGCGCTGTGCCGGGCCATGAGATGAGTGTGAACCACCTCCGCATTTCTTTCAATCCGGGACCCCAGGCTCATGTGCATCAGCCTCGCGAAGGTGTCTCCGACACCCTCAAAGCCGAAAGGCATGCGCATGAGGCAGGGCGAGCTCATGGTCTGGTCGATCCACGGAGGATGGAAGGTGCTACCGGGGTGAGCCTTGTTGACGGCGACGAAGTCAACGCACATGCGCATGTCGTTGTGTGGCTTGGCGAGGTTGGCAGAGTTGGCGATCCACTCAGGGTGGAGGACTGCATGGGTGATTCCAGCATCTAGGAGAAGCTTGACTTCCTGCGCGATGAACTCTTGCTTCTCGGACGCCTGACGTCGTGCTTTCTGCTTGACGGGTCATGCGCTCTGGAATGTGGCTAAGTGGTCCTCAACCACCTCCCTGGGTACACCGGGCATGCCTGATGATGTCCAAGCCAACATATCAGAGCTTTGCCCGAAGGAAGGTGACAAGCTCGCCTTCCAATTTGGGGGAAGGGCCACCGCCGAAGGCAGGGGAGGGGCCCACATCACTCCCATCCAATGATGCCTTCTTGGTCTCGGCCCACTCCTGGGAGAGCAGGGGATTATTCTTCACGAGTGCCGAATCCACAGGCCCAGGCACGTCCTCATCGGCCAGATATGTGGTGGCGGCAGCCTTGTAGGCATGCTCGAGAGTGTGCGTCACATCCTTCTCATCGCAGCAGATGGTGAGGGTGCCATTGCAGCCAGGCATCTTGATGAGGCCGTAGACATGGTGGGGTCACGACCATGAACTTGGAGAGCGTCGGGTAGCCCAAGATGATCTTGTAGGGCAGGCTGATGTGAGTCACGTTGAAGAGAATGAACTCTATGGGGGTAGTTCTTGCAAGTGCTGAAGGTGACGGGAAGGTGCACCTGCCCTAGGGGCAGAGTGGAGCTTTCGGTGATGCCCGAGAAGGTCCTTCTCGGCATCAGGTGCTCGTAGGGCACTTAAAGCATCTCAAATGTCTTCATAGAGATCATGTTGAGGCATGCGCCGCCATTGATGAGTGCCTTGGTGACTGCCAAATTGCTGGTGGTAGGAGTACACAGCAGGGGGCGACACCCACGACCTTCATGGACTTGGGGTGGTCATTGGTGTCGAAGGCGATGGGTAACTCGAACCACTTGAGGCAGCTGGTGGACTCGGGTGCCAGTATGGCCGCGTTCACCTCAGAAGAGAATTTCTTGTGGCAGTTTGATGGAGGGGCCTGGGCCCTGCACAAGATGCAGGCCACCCTGCAGGGCTCTTGGTAGCCCCCAATGTTTTAGGCGGGGGATTGTCATTGGTGCGCGGTGGGGCGGCGTTGGCTGGGGGGCGGGCAGCTTGCCGCGGTTGGTTTTGCCAGCCCTGACGATTGTGGTCGCTGGTGCCGTTGTTGTTGTCGTCCCAGCAACCACCTCTATTGTAACTGATACGTCTCCAACGTATCTATAATTTTTTATTGTTCCATGCTATTATATTATCTGTTTTGGATGTTCTATATGCATTAATATGCTATTTCATATCATTTTTGGGACTAATGTATTAACCTAGAGCCTAGTGCCAGTTCCTGTTTTTGAGTTTCGTAGAAAAGGAATACCAAACGGAGTCCAAACGGAATGAAACCTTGGCGATGATTTTTCTTGGACCAGAAGACAACCAGGAGACTTGGAGATGAAGTCAGAAGAGCCATGAGGCGGCCACGAGGACGGAGGGCACGCCCCCACCCTTGTGGGCCCCTCGTGCACGTCCTGGCCTAATTCTTTCGCCTATATATTCCCATATATACCCAAACCAACACAGGCATCCACGAAAACACTTTTCCGCCACCGCAACCTTCTGTACCCATGAGATTCCATCCAGGGGCCTTTTCCGGCGTCCTACTGGAGGGGGATTCGATCACGGAGGGCGTCTACATCAACACCATTTCCCTTCTGCTGAAGCGTGAGTAGTTTACCATAGACTTATGGGTCCATAGCTAGTAGCTAGATGGCGTGTTCTCTTTCTTTGATTCTCAATACCATGTTCTCCTCGTTGTTCTTGGAGATATATTCGATGTAATACTTTTTGTGTTGTGTTTGCCAAGATCTGATGAATTGTGTATTTATGATCAGCTTATCTATGAATATTATTTGAATCTTCTCTGAATTCTTATATGCATGATTTGATATCTTTGCAAGTCTCTTCGAACAATCGATTTGGTTTGGCCAACTAGATTGGTTTTTCTTGCAATGGGAGAAGTGCTTAGCTTTGGGTTCAATCTTGTGGTGTCCTTTCCATGTGACACTAGGGGAAGCAAGGCACGTATTTTATTGTTGCCATCAAGGATAAAAAGATGGGGTTTTCATCATATTGCTTGAGTTAATTCCTCTACATCATGTCATCTATACCTATACTAATTAGAGACTCCCTAAAAATTACCACGTTAATTAGAATTTACTGGCCGTTCATCCGGTGGGACCGAATTGTTACGGTGGAGATTAACACGTATCTTTTTGCTTAATTACGTGCTTAGTTCGGCCAAGAAAACTCTAAAGGACCTAGTCCTTTCATCGTGGCCATAGAAATAGAAGTCGTCCAACAAAAAAAAGAAATAGATGCCGCCATCCTTATCCCTAACCTCCTGACCCCAACCATCCCACACATCGTGCCATGGATTGCGTCGCTGTCCTGCTCAACGACCGTGGTCGTCGCTCCCTACCCCATCCGCCGTCACTGCACTCTACATCAACCCTCTGCCGCCTCCACCGCAAACCATCTCTTCCTTCGACCTCTCTCTTGGACCAGTATGGGGCGGCGTCTGCTTCCAATCGCGTGGTGGTGACATGGCTGGTCGAGGGAACTCGGGTGACGCGAACTATCTATCTATCCCCACCTCCTGTTCCTCTTCTTCCATCGAACCTAACGTTCGCAGTTACTGCCACAAGCGGCGCTCTCCTCCCCTGCAGCGATCATGTTGTTCCCCTCCACACATTGGACCACCATGGTGCAGAAGTACCCGCAGAAACTTGTGCTCTGCGTAGCAAATTCGGGTGTTCTAAGTCGACTACCCGGCAAGGTAATTTTTTCCTTCTCAGAAGTTCTCTCATGGAACTTGGATGGAATGGATTCGTGAATGTGCCAGGTGGAGTGCCATTAGATTGCCATGATAGTGGGCAGAATACCCTCTCCTTCACAAACGAACTTGGGTTTGCCAAGGAAATTGGTCAATACTACTATCATTTAGCTTTGCATTGGTCATTTACATAGTTTTGTTTTTTTGAATCATGATTCTTTAGTTAGTTTGTTACGAGCTGCTTCTGTTAGGACTAAAAATTTAGAGTTGTCGATTGGATTGAATTTGAAAGAGGACAATATAATTTTGTTACAGTTGGTGGTTCAGTTAGCTTAAAAAAATATTTCAATGATGAATAATGCACAATTTGCTTTCTGTTGCCCAGTGTACTACAATTTAATATGTAGAACGCGGGCTTAATTTGTTTGCCAAGAAAATGTCTCTACTAAACTGATAATTCCCACAAGGAGTAACTCATTGCTCGTCCAAGAATTTATTATTGAATGATGCTTCATCTGTTTATGCTGCAAAGGCATGGTTGCCACCTCTTGAGCATGCGTTGGTTTTCCCTTGAAGAGTAAAGGGTGATGCAGCAAAGTAGCGTAAGTATTTCCAACAGTTTTTGAGAACCAAGGTATCAATCCAGTAGGAGGTTACACGCAAGTCGCCTTGTACCTGCACAAACAAATAAGAACCTTGCAACCAACGCGATAAAGGGGTTGTCAATCCATTCACGGCCACTTGCAAAAGTGAGATCTGATAGAGATAATAAGATAAATATTTTTGGTATTTTTGTTGTATAGATTGAAAAGTAAAGATTGCAAAATAGTAAACGAGATGCAATGTAAATGAAAGAGATATAATACGATGGAAAAGAGACCTGGGGGCCATAGGTTTCACTAGTGGCTTCTCTCAAGATAGCATATCTTACGGTGGGTGAACAAATTACAGTCGAGCAATTGATAGAAAAGAGCATAGTTATGAGAATATCTAGGCATGATCATGTATATAGGCATGACGTCCGTGACAAGTAGATCGAAATGATTATGCATCTACTACTATTACTCCACACATCGATCTCTATCCAGTATGTATCTAGAGTATTAAGTTCATAAGAACAGAGTAACACATTAAGCAAGATGACATGATGTAGAGGGATAAACTCAAGCAATATGATATAAACCCCCTCTTTTTATCCTCGATGGCAACAATACAATATGTGCCTTGTTGCCCCTGCTGTCACTGGGAAAGGACACCGCAAGATTGAACCCAAAGCTAAGCACTTCTCCCATTGCAAGAAAGATCAATCTAGTAGGCCAAACCAAACATATAATTCGAAGATACTTGCAAAGATATCAAATCATACATATAAGAATTCAGAGAAGAATCAAATATTCTTCATAGATAATCTTGATCATAAACCCACAATTCATCGGATCTCGACAAACACACTACAAAAAGTATTACGTCGAATAGATTTCCAAGAAGATCGAGGAGAACTTTGTATTGAGAATCAAAGAGAGAGAAGAAGCCATCTAGCTAATAACTATGGACCCGAAGGTCTATGGTAAACTACTCACACATCATCGGAGAGGCTATGGTGTTGATGTAGAAGCCCTCCGTGATCGATTCCCCCTGCGGCGGAGCGCCAGAAAAGGCCCCAAGATGGGATCTCACGGGTACAGAAGGTTGCGGCGATGGAAATAGGGTTTCGTGGTGCTCCTGGATGTTTTCGGGGTATATGAGTATATATAGGCAAAAGAAGTAAGTCGGTGGAGCCACGAGAGGCCCACGAGGGTGGGGCGCGCCCTCCTACCTCGTGGCCACCTCATTGCTTCCTTGACGTCCACTCCAAGTCTCCTGGATTTCGTTTATTCCAAAAACGATTCTCCAGAAAGTTTCATTCTGTTTGGACTCCGTTTGATATTCCTTTTTTGCGAAACACTGAAATAGGCAAAAAAAAACAACAATTTGCACTAGGCCTCCAGTTAAGAGGTTAGTCCCAAAAATAATATAAAAGTGCATAATAAAGCCCATTAAACATCCAAAACAGATAATATAATACCATGGGACAATCAAAAATTATAGATACGTTGGAGACATATCAAGCATCCCCAGCTTAATTCCTGCTCGTCCTCGAGTAGGTAAATGATAAAAACAGAATTTTTGATGTGGAATGCTACCTAATATAATTTTCAATGTAATTCTCTTTATTGTTGTATGAATGTTCAAATCCAAAAGATTCAACATAAAATTTTAATATTGACATAAAAATGGTAATACTTCAACCATGCTAACCAAGCACTTTATGTCTTCTCGAAATTACATAGCCAAAGAAAGCTTATCCCTACAAAATCATATAGTTTTCGTCACACAAAATGCTCCCATCATGCATAACCCCGGTTTCAGCCAAGCAATTGGTTCATACTTTTTAACGTGCTTCAGCCTTTTCAACCCTCATGCAATACATGAGCGTAAGCCACGGACATAGCACTATGGGCGGAGTAGAGTATGATGATAGGGATTATGTGAGAAAAAAGAGGAGAAAGTCTCACATTGACGCGACTAATCAACGGGCTATGGAGATGCCCATCAATTGATGTCAATACGAGGAGTAGGGATTGCCATGTAATGTATGCACTAGAGCTATAAATGAATGAAAGCTCATCAAAAAGAAACTAAGTGGGTGTGCATCCAACTTGCCTGCTCACGAAGACCTAGGGCATTTTGAGGAAGCCCATCATTGGAATATACAAGCCAAGTTCTATAATAAAAAATTTCCACTAGTATATGAAAGTGACAAAATAAGAAACTTTCTATCATGAAGATGATGGTGCTATTTTGAAGCACAAGTGTGGAAAAAGGATAGTAACATTGTACCTTCTCTCTTTTTCTCTCATTTTTTATTTGGGCTTCTTTGGCCTCTCTTTTTTCTCTTTTTCTCTTTTTTCTCTTTTTTTATTATTTCGTCTAGAGTCTCATCCTGACTTGTAGTGGAATCATAGTCTCCATCATCCTTTCCTCACATGGGACAATGCTATAATAATGGAAATCATCACACTTATATTTATTTACAACTCAAGAATTACAACTCAATACTTAGGACAAAATATGACTCTATGTGAATGCCTCCGGCGGTGTACCGGGATATGCAATGAATCAAGAGCGACATGTATGAAAGAATTATAAAGGTGGCTTTTCCACAAATACGATGTCAACTACATGATCACGCAAAGCAATATGACAATGATGGAGCGTGTCATAATAAACGGGACGGTGGAAAGTTGCATGGCAATAATATCTCGGAATGGCTATGGAAATGCCATAATAGGTAGGTATGGTGGCTGTTTTGAGGAAGATATAAGGAGGTTTATGTGTGATAGAGCGTATCGTGTCACGGGGTTTGGATGCACCGGCGACGTTTGCACAAACTCTCAAGGTGAGAAACGGCAATGCACGGTACCGTAGAGGCTAGCAAATTGCGGAAGGGTAAGAGTGTGTATAATCCATGGACTCACATTAGTCATAAAGAACTCATATACTTATTGCAAAAGTTTATTAGCCCTCGAAGCAAAGTACTACTACACATGCTCCTAGGGGAAGGTTTGGTAGCAGTTAACCATCGTGCGATCCCGACCTCCACTCATAAGGAAGGCAATCAAAGAACACCCCATGCTTCAAATTTGTCACACGACGTTCACCATACGTGCATGCTACGGGACTTGCCAACTTTAACACAAGTATTTATCAATTTCATAATTACCCAACTAGCATGACTCTAACATTACCACCTTTATATCTCAAAATAATTATCAAGTATCAAATTTATCATAGTGTTTAATGCACTCCATATGAAAGTTTTTATTTTACCCAACTTGGATGCCCATCATATTAGGACTAATTTTATAACCAAAGCAAATTACCATGCTGTTCTAAAAGACTCTCAAAATAATATAAGTGAAGCATGAGAGATCAATAATTTCTACAAAATAAAACCAGCACCGTGCTCTAAAAAGGTATAAGTGAAGCACTAGAGCAAAATTGTCTAGCTCAAAAGATATAAGTGAAGCACATAGAGTATTCTAATAAATTCCGATTCATGTGTGCCTCTCCAAAAGGTGTGTACATCAAGGATGATTATGATAAACTAAAAATCAAAGAGTCAAATCATACAAGACGCTCCAAGCAAAACACATATCAATGTGGTGAATAAAAATATAGCCTCAAGTAAAGTTACCGATAGACTAAGAGGAAAGAGGGGATGCCTTCCGGGGCATCCCCAATCTTAGGCTTTTGGTTGTCCTTGAATTTTACCTTGGGGTGCCTTGGGCATCCCCAAGCTTAGGCTCTTGCCACTCCTTATTCCAAAATCCATCAAATCTTTACCCAAAACTTGAAAACTTTACAACACAAAACTCAACAGAAAATCTCATGAGCTCCGTTAGTGCAAGAAAACAAACCACCACTTTAAGGTACTGTAATAAACTCATTCTTTATTTATATTGGTGTTAAACCTACTGTATTCCAACTTATATATGGTTCATACCCCCCGATACTAGCCATAGATTCAGCAAAATAAGCAAACAACACACGAAAAACAGAATCTGTCAAAAACAGAACAGTCTGTAGTAATCTGTAACTCCCGAATACTTATGTAACCCCAAACATTCTACCAAATTAGTAAGTCTTAGGTAATTTGTTTATTAATCTTCAGCAAAAAGAATCAACTGAAAATCACGTTTCTGTGATTTATTAAAACTAATCTCATGCACGCAAAAGTTTCTGTTTTTCAGCAAGATCAAATTAACTATCATCGTAGGTTATCCTAAAGGTTTTACTTGGGACAAACACTAATTAAAACAAAAAACCACATCTAACCATAGGCTTGATGAATTATTTATTACTAAACAGCAACAAAAAGTAAAAAACAAAAATAAAATTGGGTTGCCTCCCAACAAGCGCTATCGTTTAGCGCCCCTAGCTAGGCATAAAAACAAGAATGGATCTAGTTATTACCATCTTTGGTATTCAGTTCATAAGTGGCTCTCATAATAGATTCATAAGGTAATTTAATTTTCTTCCTAGGAAAGTGCTCCATGTCTTTCCTTAATGGCAATTGGAATCTAATATTTCCTTCTTTCATATCAATAATTGCACCAACCGTTCTAAGGAAAGGTCTACCAAGAATAATAGGACATGAAGGATTACAATCTATATCAAGGACAATGAAATCTATGGGCACATAATTCCTATTTGCAACAATAAGAACATCATTAATCCTTCCCATAGGTTTCTTAATGGTGGAATCTGCAAGATGCAAATTTAAAAAACAATCATCAAATTCATAGAAACCTAGCATATCTCACAATGTTTTAGGAATCGTGGAAACACTAGCACCCGAATCACACAAAGCATAGAATTCATGATTTTTAATCTTAATTTTAATAGTAGGTTCCCACTCGTCATAAATTTTTCTAGGGATAGAAACTTCTAATACAAGTTTTTCTTCATAAGATTGCATTAAGGCATCAACGATATGTTTGCTAAAAGCTTTATTTTGACTATAAGCATGAGGAGAATTTAGCACGGATTTCAACAAGGAAATACAATCTATCAAAGAGAAATTATCATAATTAAATTTCTTGAAATCCAAAATAGTGGGTTAATTGCTATGTAAAGTTTTGACCTCTTCAATCCCACTTTTACCAATTTTTGCATCAAGATCTAAAAACTCCGAATCATTGGGATGCCTTTTAGCTAAAGTTGACTCATCTATAGTCCCATCTTTATCAAGATTCATATTGGAAAAAAAAGATTTAATAGGAGCCGCATCAAACACTTTCAGATCTTCATCCTTATTATCATGAAAACTAGAAGAACATGCTTTCACAAAGCAATCCTTTTTAGCACGCATCCTAGCGGTTCTTTCTTTGCACTCATCAATGGAAATTCTCATGGCTTTGAGAGACTCATTGATATCATGCTTAGGTGGAATAGATCTAAGTTTCAAAGAATCAACTTCAAGAGAAAT
Organism: Triticum dicoccoides; assembly: GCF_002162155.2. Taxonomy (NCBI): domain Eukaryota; kingdom Viridiplantae; phylum Streptophyta; class Magnoliopsida; order Poales; family Poaceae; genus Triticum; species Triticum dicoccoides. The sequence continues at coordinate 367,750,189 of NC_041387.1, read as the reverse complement.
TCTATCCATGTTCCTAGCCAACTCATTAATCTTAGGCAATTTTTCTTCAAGCAAAGCATTGAAATTCTTTTGCGAAATCATAAATTCTTTAACACTAGTCTCAAAATTAGAGGGCATCTTATTGAACTTTCCATAAGAATTGTTGTAGGAATTACCATAATTATTAGAGGAATTACTAGGGAACGACCTAGAATTAAAGTTTCCTCTATACGCGTTGTTACCAAAATTGTTCCTACCAACAAAATTCAAATCCATAGATTCATTATTATTCTCAATCAAAGTGGATAAGGGCATATCATTAGGATCAGAAGAAATACTCTTATTAGTAAACAATTTCATAAGTTCATCCATCTTTCCACTCAAAACATTAATTTCTTCAATTGCATAAACCTTTTTACTAGTAGATCTTTCGGTGTGCCATTGAGAATAATTAACCATAATATTATCTAGGAGTTTAGTAGCTTCTCGTAAAGTGATTTTCATAAGAGTGCCTCCCGCGGCCGAATCTAAAAGATTTCTAGAAGCAAAATTCAATCCGACATAATTTTTTTGTATAATCATCCATAAATTCAAACCATGTGTAGGGAAATTACGTATCATTAGTTTCATCCTCTCCCAAGCTTGTGCAACATGCTCATGATCAAGTTGCTTAAAATTCATAATATCATTTCTAAGAGAGACGATCTTAGCGGGAGGAAAATACTTAGAGATAAAAGCATATTTGCACTTATTCCATGAATCAATACTATTTTTAGGCAAAGAAGAGAACCGAGTTTTAGCACGATCTCTAAGCGAAAACGGAAATAACTTCAATTTAACAATATCATTATCCACATCTCTCTTCTTTTGCATATTGCACAAGTCAACAAAGTTGTTTAGATGTGTAGCGGCATCTTCACTAAGAAGGCCAGAGAATTGATCTTACATAACAAGATTCAATAAAGTAGCATTAATTTCGCAAGATTCATCATCGGTAATAGGAGCAATCGGAGTGCTAAGAATCTAGGCATGATCATGTATATAGGCATCACGTCTGTGACAAGTAGATCGAAATGATTCTGCATGTAATACTATTACTCCACACATCAACCGCTATCCAGCATGCATCTAGAGTGTTAAGTTCATAAGAACAGAGTAACGCATTAAGCAAGATGACATGATGTAGAGGGATAAACTCAAGCAATATGATATAAACCCCATCTTTTTATCCTGGATGACAACAATACAATACGTGACTTGTTGTCACTTGGAAAGGACACCGCAAGATTGAACCCAAAGCTAATCTCTTCTCCCATTGCAAGAAAGATCAATCTAGTAGGCCAAACTAGACTGATAATTCGAAGAGACTTGAAAAGATATCAAATCATACATATAAGAATTCAGGGAAGAATCAAATATTGTTCAGAGATAATCTTGATCATAAACCCATAATTCATCGGATCTCGACAAACACACCGCAAAAATTATTACATCGAATAGATCTCCAAGAAGATCGAGGAGAACTTTGTATTGAGAATCAAAGAGAGAGAAGAAGCCATCTAGCTAATAACTATGGACCCGAAGGTCTGTGGTAAACTACTCACACATCATCAGAGAGGCTATGGTGTTGATGTAGAAGCCCTTTGTGATCGATTCCCCCTCTGGCGGAGCGCCGAAAGAGTCCCCAAGATGGGATCTCACTGGTACAGAAAGTTGCAGTGGTGGAAATAGGGTTTCATGGTGCTCTTGGATGTTTTCGGGGTATATGAGTATATATAGGCAAAAGAAGTAGGTCGGTGGAGCCACGAGGGTGGGAGGCACGCCTACCCCCTGGGCGCGCCCTCCTACCTCGTGGCCGCCTCGTTGTTTCCTTACGTCCACTCCAAGTCTCCTGGATTGCGTTTGTTCCAAAAACGATTCTCTCGAAGGTTTCAGTCCATTTGGACTCCTTTTGATATTCCTTTTCTACGAAACACTGAAATAGGCAAAAAATAACAATTTGCATTGGGCCTCCGGTTAATAGGTTAGTCCCAAAAATAATATAAAAGTGCATAATAAAGCCCATTAAACATCCAAAATAGATAATATAATAGCATGGAACAATCAAAAATTATAGATACATTGAAGACGTATCAATGGTCATATGGATGATTAGCATCTTTTGGAAAAATCATGTTAATTCACTGAGGAAATACTACAACACCTTTGACTATGAGCGAAGATGTCCACTCATGATTTTTGAGGGCCACTTGAGGATGTGATCATTAGTGCGGCTTCAAAGCTGCTTGATATGACATAGCGTTTGATTTTTACAAATCTGAAAGTCGAGCCTAAGCAATGTTACGGTTCAGATACAAACCTTATAGTTACTAATTATCTCACATTGAATTACAGAGAGACAACCTAAAATTAGTCCAATCTGTTGTGTGTTTCAATAAAAAAATAGGCCAATCTGTTGTGGGTTGCTAATCTGACCGGCCGTCAATCTCTACTTAACCTTTTTTTATCTTTTGTATTAGCTCCACGGAATCCTAACCCAAGAATCTCTCCTGCCGCATTGAGTCCAAACCCTCGATAAGAGTCTTCCATGCATCCTCATCTTCTCTTTGCCGCCTATGTATCCTTTCTTTGCTCCGTCAGTCGCTACTATGACGGGTCCATTATCTTTTTCATGAGCAGCTATACGATTTCTGTCTGAGATTAGATCCTCCTACAAAGAATCCTACCGTTTCCATGCTGTCACTGTAGCCAGGTCTAGCAAACTGGTCGTCCCAGTGTTGTTTGGGCTTTCCCTGAGTGGACGATCTGGTCTTTTTACGTGATGTCCAAAGAGTTTCTCGCTGCCATGACCGACAAGGAGACTAGGAGTCCTGGGCCCCTTTTGTTGCAGATCTAGGTATGCATTATGTATCTGATTACATTTTTTTAAATAGCTAACACTGGCTGCAAAACAACATCTTATCTATTAGTTTTCAGCAATCTGACTAATACTCTGTAGTTCATTATGTTCACATGACAAAGGGATTTGAAGTTAATAAAAAATCTGACTGTTACTCCATGCAATTAATTGTAATTAGAGGACACTGGGAAATGATGTTTTCAATCAGTCCCACTGTTACTGTATGTGAATAGTTATATAAGTTGATATATTTGAAGGATGTGAAGACAAAATCATAGTATTTACAACAGAACCTTTTTTGCTTACATATTGAGAATGCTCTCTATGCATGTGGTCTTTGTTTCTGAAGCTCCCAGACAAAGCTTAAGGGGCCACATGGAGATGGTCACGCACCAACGGGTTAGGGATTTTGAGGTCCATGGTGGCGAGTATTTAAGGAAAAAAGTTATGGTGCAAATGATATGCTAAAGTTTAGATACAGTGGTCTGCAACTCTATATCCATCAGCATACATACTTCAGGGTGGAGTTGAGGAAGGAAGCATTTACCAGAGATGTAGTTTTAGCATTCTGGGGAAAAAGTTATGGTGCAAATGATATGCTAAAGTTCAGATACAGTGGTTTGCAACTTTGTACATAGTTGAGGAAGGGATCATTTACCAGAGATGTGGTTTTAGCAGCATTAGTTTTAGATACAACAATTAATGCATGCTTTGATGTGTAAGCTGCACACAGGGCAGATGATGCAATTTGGTTTAGAAGAAGAAGAATACACATTGACACCATGGCTTATAATTCTTAGGATAGTGTACGAAAGTATATGCAACGTGGTTTAGGTAACAAAAACATAGCATTATGTCTTCCTTTGGAAAATTTGCCTCTAGAGAGATAAAAAGAATTATCACTTTCATCTTACCTCTGTTTTTTCTTAAAGTAAGAAGATAAAGAACAGATGGGTTTACATGAAGGAGGCATGACACAACAGTCAAAAAATGATGTCTCAATATTTCACACTAAAGCGAGGACAACATCACATAAATGATTATATGTATCTATTTTATTAAACTAGCATATTAACTAATTGCCTGAATCCCTGTACTATATATTTTTACTTATTGCATGACGTGCTTTTGCTTCTTGATAAATATGTCCATTTTCGCTATTATTTCACAACATCTGCTATGTACAGTGGCATCATTGAGCATTCCTTTACTTTTCACAGTTCAGGTCAATGTCCTGCACAGTGCACAATATAACGCTACATTGGATGGCGCTATTAAATACTTCGAGCTCATGTGATAGAGCACAGGAAAAGAACTATCGAAGGTATATTTTATGCTCATACCACGATTTTGAGATTCAGATGCAGTTTTATTTAAAATACTTTTTTATCATAATATTCAATTCTAATGCATTTGGAATGGGTCAAATCAATTGTAAGAGTTGAATTAGCTACTTCACCTGTGAGTCCTTTGTGGTTTAGTTGTATTTTTTGATTTAATAAATTACTAAATGCACCATTTCTTATGAGCAAGTTGTTATTGTTTTAATCAAAGTCATAATGTTGTATATATGTTTCGTGCCACCCACGTAAATCCTAAGAGGGAAAGGCTGGGTTCAATATTTTTATCGTCAGATCTGACCATGATGAACCTTCAGGCAGGCCCCACCTCCGATTGATATTAGGAAGGTGGAAGGTTGACCAGCCATCTCTTCCTCTTCGTCGTCTCTCCACGGTGTGCATGTTAAGAACTTATGCAACAACAGACATCAATTACATGCAGCCGACGACATCAACTTTTACAAGTCCCTCCGACATAAGATAAGGTAATCACTCACATACTCCTATTAGATCTAGAAGTATTTCGTATAGCGCCCCATGTGTTACTCTTATCTAATAAGATTGAAATACTATGAAGGTCATGGTGACCAAGGGTTGATTTTGGACAGAATAGTCTCAGTAGTTACAGTGGCAATATGAAACATCGCGTATAATCAAGTTTTAATGTACACTACTGAATATACCTAATATGAGTAGGGTAGAAAAACCATTTGATACAGTATTTTACTTGCATATATTCAGTCATTAGGCCTTCCATTTTCTGAAAGAGAACTGATGTATGTTGCCCTGATTTTTCTGTCTAGGTTTGGGCATGCCAGAGGACGAAGCCAATAATTAATTGCAAACTGATCATATTGTACGCTGTTCACTATCAACATGTTTGGTTGGGTGGAAAGTCCCTCTTCCGATTCAACGCTTTAGGAAGACAATACAAGTCGTTTGGTTCATCCCTTCTGTTTTATATTATGATGCTATCAGATACAGCGCTTCACTTCCGCAAAAACGTCCGATCATGGCTCGATACAGAATCCTGTGCACTAAGTATTCACTCGTGGTCGAGCCAAACAAAAAACATATTCTGGAGGAAATATTGGAAGCATCGCTTCCCGATATTGAGAATCGAAAACGATACAAATGTGGAACCAAACGCCTCCTATATTTCTTCATCAGTTCCACTGGGAAAACATAGAATGATTATGTATCAATAAATCATGTGTTAGTCTAGACACAAACATCGATATAAAGCTCACATTTGTTAAGTTGTTTGGTTGTACATGTGACATGGTTCATATACGTATTGCTAGATACTTTATGTTTCGTTCATTAATAATACTATATTTAAGAAAATTACCATGTTATTTTTGTTAACATTGTCAGTTAGTATTTAATATTATTTTACCCCATGGTTATAGTTATATTTTCAAATACATTAATAATAAATGTGCTTTATATTTTATGCAAAACTTTCACTTATTGGGAAGTGAACAAATGTGAGCCATCCTTCCATATGAAAATGAAATGACACTTTTCTTAAGTAGGTTATTATCTTGTTATGTGGTAGAATAATAAGTGTTATCTAATTAAAAATTCAATAAAATCAGTCTTAGCCATTGTCAAATTGCATCTTAGATTGTATATTACAATCACCGCATACACTTTTCAGTTGCCATCTTGGAGCACGTTCCAAATGCATCTTGGGTGAGAGGAATACGGAACTGATGAATTGGTAGCTTCTTTTTTTTGAGAGAAAGATAATTTGGTTGCTCAGTTGGACATGCTCTTTCAATTATAAAATGAATTGCTGCAGGATCAAACGGTCCAGAACTCCATAGCATAGACACTTGCTAATGCTAGATGGTGCCTCGGGATAAAAGAAAAGGGAAATATTACTATTACATGGAAAACATTTCATGTTTGTATAATGTGAACCAAAGTGTAAGTTCATTCTGTCCTAACCTTTTGGTTTTCCCGCGCACTTCATTGTGACAGAGGTTGCTATTAAAAAATAAAATTCATAGATGTTTTGGATATGATTATTTTATACAATTAGTCTATGCTTTATAAAAAAATCCTTAATTAGAAAGCCCTCAAGATAAAAAATAGGAGAAATATCAAGTGAATGAGACTAGCATTTTATAATATTTATCTTTCAGCCTATATTAGTTGTATAAATATTTATTCTTCTTCATGATTCCTAAGCAAAAACGAATTTTTAATCAAATTTATTGTAGAATGAAATATAAGCATCCTGCAATGCATGTGTTTGAAAACAACTGTAGCGTGAACAAATTAAACTTTCAACATCTTAAATCCCAAGGCTATATTCATCATACCTTTTTTCCTAAGGGTTTAACTAATGCATTGTTAAAAACTAGCCCGTGCACCTGCACGGGGTGACGACTAGTTTTACTTAATGTGTTACTCCATTCTTTATGAACTTAATACTCTAGATGCATGCTGGATAGTGGTCGATGTCTGGAGTAATAGTAGTAGATGCAGGCAGGAGTCGGTCTACTTGCCTATATTCATGATCATTGCCTTAGATATCGTCATAACTTTGCGCTTTTCTATCAGTTGCTCGGCAGTAATTTTTTCACCCAACGTATAATTTTCTATCTTGAGAGAAGCCTCTAGTGAAACCTATGACCCCCAGGTCTATTTTTCATCATATAAGTTTCCGATCTACAGTCTTAGTTACTAATCTACTATTCTTGCAGTCTTTTACTTTCCATTCTATAAACCAAAAATACCAAAAATATTTACTTCATCGTTTATCTATCTCTATCAGATCTCACTTTTGCAAGTGACCGTGATGGGATTGACAACCCCTTTATCACATTGGGTGCAAGTTTGTTTGATTGTTTGTGCAGGTATTCGGTGATTTGTTCGTTGTCTCCTACTGGATTGATACCTTGGTTCTCAAACGGAGGGAAATACTTATCTCTACTTTGCTGCATCACCCATTACTCTTCAAGGAAAAACCAACGCAAGCTCAAGAAGTAGCAGGAAGAATTTCCGGCGGCATTGCTGGGGAGATCTACGCCAAGTCAATACATACAAAGTACCCATCATAAACTCTCATCTCTTTCATTACATTATTCTCCATTTGCCTCTCGTTTTCCTCTTCCCCACTTCTAAAACAATTTTCAAAAAGATTTCCCTTTTCTTCGCCCCTCTTCCGTTCGTCTTCCTCTCTTGCCTTTTGTGTGCTCGTGTGTTGGATTGCTTGCTTTGTGGCTCAAGACAATACCAAATTGTGTGAGTTTTCCAACACCAATAACAATGATTTTATTAGTACTCCGATTGCTCCCGCCACTAGTGCAGAATCTTGTGTTATAAATGCCGCTTTGCTGAATCTTGTTATGAAAGATCAATTTTCTGGCCTTCCTAGTGAAGATGCTGCATCCCATCTAAACAATTTTGTTGATTTGTGTGACATGCAAAGAAAGAAAGATGTGGATAATGATATTGTTAAATTGAAGCTATTTCCATTTTCACTTAGAGATCGTGCTAAAACTTGGTTTTCATCTTTGCGTAAAAATAGTATTGATTGATGGAACAAGTGTAAAGATGCTTTCATCTGTAAGTATTTTCCTCCTGCTAAGATCATCTCCCGTAGGAACGATATTTTGAATTTTAAGCAACTTGATCATGAACATGTTGGACAATCTTGGGAGAAGATGAAATTGATAATACGAAATTTCCCTGCTCATGGTTTGAATTTGTGGATGATTATACAAAAATTTATGCCGGATTGAATTTTGCTTCTACAAATCTTTTAGATTCGGCCACGACAGGCACTTTTATGGAAATTACTTTAGGAGAGGCTACTAAACTCCTAGATAATATTATGGTTAAGTATTCTCAATGGCACACCAAAAGATCTTCCACTAGTAAAAAAGTGCATGCAATTGAAGAAATTAATGTTTTGAGTGGAATGATGGATGAACTTATGAAATCATTTGCTAGTAAGAACGCTTCTATTGATCCTAATGATATGCCTTGGTCCACTTCTATTGAGAATAATAATGAATCTATGGATGTGAATTTTGTTGGTAGGAACAATTTTGGTAATAACGCGCATAGAGGTAGCTTTAATCCTAGGCCATTTCCAAGTAATCCTTCTAATAATTATGGTAATTCCTAAAACAATTCTTATGGAAACTTTAATAAGATGACCTCTGATTTTGGGATGAGTGTTAAAGTATTTATGAGTTCGCAAAAGAATTTCAATGCTTTGATTGAAGAAAAATTTCTCAAGATTGATGATTTGGCTAGGAACATGGATATAATTTCTCTTGATGTTGATTCTTTGAAACTTAGATATATTCCACCCAAGCATGATATTAATGAGTCTCTCAAAGACATGAGAATTTCCATTGATGAGGGTAAAGAAAGAACGCTAAGATGCGTGCTAAACGAAATTTGTTTGAAAAAGTGTGTTATTCTAGTTTTCATGAAAATAATGATGAAGATCTTAAAGTGATTGATGTGACTCCTATTGAATCTTTGTTTCCAATATAAATCTTGATAAAGATGGGACTTGACATGAGTCAACTTAATTAAAAGGCGTCCCAATGATTCGGAGTTTTAGATCTTGATGCAAAATTAATAGAAGTGGGATTGGAGAGGTCAAGACTTTAAGTAGCAATGAACCCACTCTTTTGAATTTCAAGGCATTTAATTATGATAATTGTTCTTTAATAGATTGTATTTCCTTGTTGCAATCCATGTTGAATTCTCCTCATGCATGTAATCAAAACAAAGCATTTACTAAACATATCGTTGATGCTATGATGCAATCTTTTGACGAAAAGCTTTAATTGGAAGTTTTTATCCCTATAGAACTTTATGATGAGTGGCAACCAACTATTAAGATTAAGATTAAAGATTATGAGTGCTATGCTTTGTGTGATTTGGGTGCTAGTGTTTCCACAATTCCAAAAACTTTATGTGATGTGTTAGGTTTTCGTGAATTTGATGATTGTTCTTTAAATTTGCATCTTGCAGATTCCACTATTAAGAAACCTATGAGAAAGATTAATGATGTCCTTATTTTTTTAAATAGGAATAATGTGCGTGTAGATTTCATTGTTCTTGATATAGATTGCAATCCTACATGTCCTATTATTCTTGGTAGACCTTTCCGTAGAACAATTGGTGCAATAATTGATATGAAAGAAGGAAACATTAGATTTAAATTTCCATTAAGGAAGGACATGGAACACTTTCCTGGAAAGAAAATTAAATTGCGATATGAATCTATTATGAGATCTACTTATGGATTGCATACCAAAGATGACAATACCTAGATCTATTCATGTTTTATGCCTAGCTAAGGGCGTTAAACAATAGCGCTTGTTGGGAGGCAACCCAATTTTATTTTTGTTTTTGGCTTTTTGTTCCTGTTTAGCTTTTAATAATTCATCTAGCCTATGGTTAGATGTGGTTTTGTGTTTTAATTAATGTCTGTGCGAAGTAAGACCTTTGGGATAGCTTACAGTGATAGTCGTTTTGATCCTACTGAAAAAAACAAAAAAATTATGCCCAGTAAATAATTTCTTGGATTTTATTTTACGATGATTTTGATCTGATTCTTTTTGCTCTAGATTGGTACACAAATTTCCCAGGATGTCCCAAGTTTTCAGAATTTTTGGAGTTACAGAAGTATTCTAGAGTCAAAGATTGCTACAGACTGTTCTATATTTGATAGATTCTATTTTCTATGTGTTGTTTGCTTATTTTGATGAATCTATGGGTAGTATATGGGGGTATGTGATACGTCTCCATCGTATTTATAATATTTGATTGTTCCATGCCAATATTATTCAACTTTTATATACTTTTGGCAACTTTTTATACTATTTTTTGGGACTCACATATTGATCCAGTGCCCAGTGCCAGTTCCTGTCTGTTGCATGTTTTTTGTTTCGCAGAAACCCAATATGAAACGGAGTCCAAACGGGATAAAAACGGATGGAGAATTATTTTGGAATATTTGTGATTTTTGGGAAGTAAAATCAACGCGAGGCGGTGCCCGAGGGGGCCAGGAGATAGGGGGGCGCGCCCCAGGGAGGCAGGCGTGCCCTGGACTCTCCTAGCCCCCCCGTAAGGCAGTTGACACTCTTTTTTGCCGCAAGAAAGCTAATTTTATGAGAAAGATCTGGGAGAAAGATTCACCCCAATCGGAGTTAGGGATCTCTAGATATAAAAGAAACGGTGGAGGGGTAGAATCTGAGAACGCGGAAACAGAGAGAAACAGAGAGATAGATCCAATCTCGGAGGGGCTCTCGCCCCTCCCACGCCATGGGAGCCAAGGACCAGAGGGGAAACCCTTCTCCCATCTTGGGAGAAGGTCAAGGAAGAAGAATAAGAAGGTGGGCTCTCTCCCCCTTGCTTCCGGTGGCGCCGGAACGCCGCCGGGGGCCATCATCATCACCGCGATCTTCACCAACATCTCCATCACCTTCCCCCCTCTATATACAGCGGTCCACTCTCCCGCAACCCGCTGTACCCTCTACTTGAACATGGTGCTTTATGCTTCATATTATTTTCCAATGATGTGTTCCCATCCTATGATGTCTGAGTAGATTTTCGTTCTCCTATCGGTGATTGATTAATTGCTATGATTGGTTTGAGTTGCATGTTTTATTATTGGTGCTGTCCTATTGTGCCCTCCATGTCGCACAAGCGTGAGGGATTCGTGCTGTAGGGTTTGCAATATGCTTATGATTTGCTTATGGTGGGTGGCGTGAGTGACAGAAGCACAGACCCGAGTAAGTAGGTTGTTTGCATATGGGATAAAGGGGACTTGATACTTTAATGCTATGGTTGGGTTTTACCTTAATGAATCTTTAGTATTTGCGGATGCTTGCTAGAGTTCCAATAATAAGTGCATATGATCGAAGTAGAGAAAGTATGTTAGCTTATGCCTCTCCCTCAAATAGAATTGCAATAGTGTTACCGGTCTAGTAACGTAGTCAATTGCCTAGGGACAATTTCACAACTCCTACCACCACTTTTCCACACTCGCTATATTTACTTTATTGCATCTTTATCTAAACAGCCCCTAGCTTTTATTTACGTGTTCTTTATTATCTTGCAAACCTATCCAACAACACCTACAAAGTACTTCTAGTTTCATACTTGTTCTAGGTAAAGCGAACGTCAAGCGTGCGTAGAGTCGTATCAGTGGCCGATAGGACTTGAGAGAGTATTTGTTCTACCTTTAGCTCCTCGTTGTGTTCGACACTCTTACTTATCGAAAGAGGCTACAACTATCCCTTATACTTGCGGGTTATCAAGAGTATGAACCATGGGAAAGTTGGAATGCAGTAGATATTACACCAATATAAATAAAGAATGAGTTCACAATAGTACCATAATGTGGTGATTTATTTTCTTATACTAACGGGGCTTATGTTTTTCTGTTGAGTTTGTGTTGTGAAGTTTTCAAGTGCTGGGTAAGGATTTGATGGACTATGGAATAACGAGTGGCAAGAGCCTATGCTTGGGGATGGCCAAGGCACCGCAAGGTACTATTCAAGGACAACCAAGAGCCTACGCCTGGGGATGCCCCAGAAGGCTTCCCCTCTTTCGTCTTCGTCTATCGGTAACATTACTTGAGGCTATATTTTTTAATTCACCACATGATATGTGTTTTGCTTGGAGTGTCTTATATAATTTGAGTCTTTGCTTTTTAGTTTTCCACAATCATCCTTGCTGTACCCAAATTTTGAGACGGACACACATGAATCATGATTTATTAGAATACTCAATGTGCTTCACTTATATATTTTGAGCTAGGCAATATTGCTCTAGTGCTTCACTGATATCTTCTTAGAGCGCGGCGGTGGTTTTATTTTATAGTAACTGATGAACTCTCATGCTTCACTTATATTATTTTGAGAGCCTCTAAACATCATTGTAATTTGCTTTGGTTATAAATTTAGTCCTAATATGATAGTCATCCAAGAGGGATATAATACTAACTTTCATATAAAGTGCATTGAATACTATGAGAAGTTTGATTCCTTATGATTGTTTTGAAATATGAAGATGATGATATTAGAGTCATGCTAGTGGAGTAATTGTGAATTTTAGAACTACTTGTGTTGAGGTTTGTGTTCTCGTAGCATGCACGTATGATGAACCGTTATGTAACGAAGTTGAAGCATGAGGTATTTTTTGATTGTCATCCTTTGTGTGGAGGTCAGGATCGCGCGATGGTTAACTCCTACCAACCCTTCCCCTAGGAGCATGCGCGTAGTGCTTGGTTTCAATGACTAATAGATTTTTGCAATAAGTATGTGAGTTCTTTATGACAAATGTTGAGTCCATGGATTATATGCACTCTCACCCTTCCACCATTGCTATCCTCTCTTGTGCCGCACAACTTTCGCCGGTACCATACACCCACCATATACCTTCCTCAAAACAGCCACCATACCTACCTATTATGGTATTTCCATAGCCATTCCAAGATATATTGCCATGCAACTTTCCACCGTTCCATTTATTGTGACATGTTTCATCATTGTCATATTGCTTTGAATGATCATGTAGTTGACATCATATTTTGTTCGTTTGCAGAATACCCAACCCAGGCCTACTTGCTTTTGTGAGCCATGCTGGGTTGCAAATCTTTCAAGACAAGGAGTATTTCATTCGGCTTGCCCAAAAAATGGGCTATCACTAATGAGAAATGGGTTGTACATTTTTAAAACACATCAAACCGACAATTAGTTTCAAATTTATTTATTTTAATTTAGAGATTTTAAATTCCATTTATTTTTATGCGTGGACAATTATTTTGGATTTTAAATTAATATAAATTTATTTTTAAAATTAGTTTGAATGTGACCCAAAATTTCGAGATTAAATAGAGTTCGGACCGCACTGAAATATGCAAAATTTCGTAGAATATTTTAAATGTGGCCACAGTATGGGCTGTAATGCTAACAAAAAGAATATGGGCTCCAAAAAATCCTTAAGAATTAGAAAATGGGTTGTACATTATTAGAAATAATGATAGATGGGTTGTATGCTGTTTTTTCCACAGATTTGAGGCTGACTTGTGCGCCTACTATAGGTTGACACGCAGGCTTTCCTAAAAAAGAGTTGACGCGCATGCAAGCCCATGTCAACTTAGTCAATAGATGAGAGTAGTGATCGTTGGATGTCCATCCAACGGCCTCGGTGCTTCTTCAATCTCTGCTCTTCCTGCTCCACCGCTCAAACCAGCGCCGTCGAGACTGCCCGCTCCATCCTCCCATGGCTGGCTGTGCTGCCGCGCAGGCCGCACCGCCCCATCCTACTCCATCGCTGGCCAGTCCATTCCTCTACTCACCCACACCTCCTATTGTTTTCCGGCAACGACATCCAAACCATTAAACCCTTGTACTCCCCACCGCGTGGGCAACAACTGCCGAGTCTTCCCCGTCCACCGCCCTGGTGCTATCGGTGCGGCGTGGTGAATGTGGTCAACAAATGACATCCATCAGAGGAGGACTGTACATGGAGAGGCTGATAGCTGGGTCCATGGCCATACACAAGGAAGTTCCTCCTTATTACACGCAAAATAATGATTCCTCCACCTGACAGCGGGGACCCACCAGAAGGGCCTCTGTATTTTTGCAAAAAAACGTTCCTCCCGCTAGTAGCTCAGACCCACCAGCTAAATCTTCGCACGCAAGGAAGTGCCTCCTTGTTACACACAACAAAAGAATAATCCCCCTGCTAGCTCAGACCCACCATATTTGGAGGCTGACATGTGGGCCTACTAAGTTGACTGGGGCGCAGGATTTGGCAACTTAGTCAATATAAACGATTCTAGCTGTAATGACAGTATGATGTCCATCCAACGCCCGTCGTGCTTCTTCAGCCTCTAGTCTTCTTGCTCTAGCCACCCAAACCATCACCGGTTGTGTCGTCTGCTCCTGCATCCCATGGCTGGCTGTGCTGCCCCATAGGCCTCACCGCCCCACCCTAGTACCATCGCTGGTCTGGCCATCCCTGTAGTCACCCAGACCTCCTGTTATTCTCTAGCGACGGCAGCCTCACACTGCAGCCGAAGCAGTAAACCCTCGTACTCCCCTTCGTGTGGGAAATAACTTCAGAGTCTTCCCCATCTCCTGGTCATTCCTTTCCCAGCCTCGCCATCGTCCCCGCCTTGGTGCTCTCGACGCGGCGTGGTCAACATGGTTATGGAATGACTTCCATCGGAGGAGGACTGCTTGTGGATAGGCTGACAGCTGGGTCCACGACAGCAGCAAGGAAGTGCCTCCATATAACGCGCAAAATAAGGATTCCTCCACCTAAAAGCGGGGGCCCACTGGAAAGGCCACCATATTTTGTGTAAATAACATTTCCCCTCTGACAACTGGGCCCACCAACTACATCTTCGCACACAAGGAAGTGCTTCCATATAACGGGAAAAATTTGATTCTCCCTCCTGACAGCAAGGACCCACTAGCTCTGTCTTCGCACACAAGGAAGTGTGTCCTTATCCTCCCTGACAGCTGGGAACCACCCGGTCGAAGCGTACATAGTGTTGTCGCAATTGTGTACATACATACTGTTCGATCGGTCTCTCTGCAACGATGAACTATGGCCGAGTAAGGAGTGGCACGTTTCATAGTAGAGGCGTAAACGAAGCATGTCACGCAGTCCCATATGTATTGTGTACACGTACGTACAGCCATGCTGCAAGAAAGTAAACACGTCTATGTATGTACATATGGGTAGGGTCTCGAATGCATACACCGACGTCGTTATGTTCATCGGCAGCCAACCGGCTGGGTCACAGCATAGGAAATAGCGTCATGTTCATCGGGAGGCAATCGACTGGGTCGGAATATGTCATGTTCATCGGGAGCCAACTGGCTTGGACGGAACAGCCGGAACGAGGTCTGGCGTACCGCAGAATGGAGGAAACGGGCCTTATGTTCGACAGTGTACGGTCGAAATAGGGTCCTATTCATCAGGAAGGGTCTGGAATACCGTAAAACCGAGGAAACAAACTTCTGTTCGAGTGCCTAAGGTTGAAATGGGG
>NC_041387.1:367720159-367734782 GCF_002162155.2 Triticum dicoccoides | reverse complement strand
CTATTGGAGCGCCTACGGTTGAAATAGGGTCCTGTTCATCCATCGTCTACTGCCTCGCTCCAGCCTCCACGGGGCTACTACTCATCCAACATCGACTTCCTCCAACCTCCACCAGCTACTATTCATCCATGGGCTACTGTTCATCCAGCCTCCACCGGCTACTGTTGATAGAGCCTGCAAATGGTCCTGTTCATTCACCCCTAACCGGCTGGGGTGTGGCGGCCGCCTCGCGGTCCTGTTCATCCAGTGGCAATGGCCTACTACCACGGGATCCTGTTCATCAAAACCCCACCGGGAACTATTCATCCACAGCCAACCAACCAGCTCGACTCACCACGTCTCGACTCGTTCTACGTAACGTGCGGATGATAGCAACTGTCAATGTTCATCAAGAGGCAACCCAACACTGGCTGGCTACGTCTCACACGTGGGCTCGATCAGTTTCGGTAAGCAGCACCAGTGATCGATCGCTCGGGTTCAGTTAGCAGCAATAGCGAAGGAATCGCTCGGGTTCAGTTAGCACCGAATGAATCGCTCGGGTTCAGTTAACAGCCAAGAGATCGATCGCTTAGGTTCAGTAACGTAGCTAGTAGTGCAATCGCTCGGGTTCAGTTAGAGCACAATGCCACGCACACACGCGCGTACGTGTACGAGAGAAATACACAAACCTCTGTGCATCACTCGGTCCCGACCACCCACCGTAACCGGGAACTCCCCGATATTTTCCTTGCCCTCGCTTCTATCACGATTTTTTCCATCATGGACGTCCCAAAGAATGTCATGCATGTCCGTCTCCGGCCTGCCCAGTACGAAAAGGCCATTTTCTGTCATGATTTTTTGTCATAGAAGTAGGAGCTTACCACATCTATGATGATACGTGTTTTTTTCACAATTATCATCTAGAAGTGTCATAAGCATGACAGAAAAAAGTTTGTTCAGGCCAAAATGTCACGGATGTGTCTTTTTTTCTAGTGTTAGAAGGTTCCCATCTCCATAAATAGCAAGTAGAACTATTTTTTTTGGTATTTCGTGTTCCATATCCATAACTAAAGGTAGAGAACAACTTAGAACAGAAACTAAAATCTACTTAGTGATAAAGGAAACAAGCGCGCACAAGAATATTCACCCCACGCTATTGCTCCCTGGCAACGGCACCCGAAAAAGTGATAACCCACAAGTTGTGAGTGTCAAAATTAGGGGCTCTCTTTTGTACCCCTTTACTTGTGCACGGGCAGTCAAAGCCGCACCCGCAGCCACACTTAGCAGGGCAGAGGAGGGAAGCCGAATCCGCAAGACAATCAAAGCAACACCAAGACCAGAGACACAAAAAGCAAGAGGGCGAGGCAGACTCCCCCGGAAAGACCCTTGCCGGGGCAGCCTCCGCAGCCCCGGCGAGAACCTTGCTGGGGCAACTTACCCAGCGCCAGCAGAGCGCGACACCCTTGAGCCGAAGGGTTCCAACGCGATCACACACATTGGAACCAAGGCTCGGGTGGCACCTCCATGGTGGCATGCAGATCTTCGTGAAGATCATAAAAACGCAAGATCAGATGAGGACTAGAAGGCGACGATCCTCGACAAGATCCTTGCCGAGGAAATCCACGAGACATCAGGCAAGATCCTTGCCCGGGACGACCGTGATGTCACGGCAAGACCCTTGCGGGGACACCGGCAAGACCCTTGGCAAGGACATCAGCAGGGCCGCGGCCAGGCCCACATTTGCCAAGACTCCACCGCCGTTCCCATACAGCTGCCAGCTCAGCCAGCTAGGCGAGCATCTCCGTGGCGACGTGCGGCCTCTAGACCGTCTCAGCAAGCACCTACGTGGTGGCATGCAGATCTTCGAGAAGACTCTGCCACCGCACTAGCCCAGCAACCAGCCAACATGGCACTGGAACGCCTCATCAGCTCAGACGCACGTCAAAGCCAGGTGAGGCGGCGATAGCTGGGACGAGCTTCCTTGCCGTCCCCGATAAAGCAAGAAGGGCACGTCGGCAGCGCAATAAATGCGTTTGTCCGATAGTGCCAGAGGATAGAATCGGCCACTGTACACCTTTCCACCTCCTGTGTGCCACTGTGGTGACCCCTTTTTTCTATAAAAGGAGGCCCGAGGCGTCGGGGAGAGGGATTTTGATGTTTTGAACAAATCACGTGCCGTGGGTAGTTCAAGAGCTCAGGAACACTCAAATATACACCAAAGCAGGACTAGGGTATTACCCATCCTCGCGGCCCGAACCTGGATTAACGATCTTTGTGGTGACTCCTAGACCCGCTCTTTCCACAACCCCGCGCCCGCCGACCGTAGTAGGGATTCCAGTGATCCCATAGGTGTCGTTTTCCACTGACATCCTTGGCGCGCCAGGTAGGGGGCACAGTTGTGAAAATCTGCTTTTGGAGCCGATGCATGAACTCTTTCATGGAGATGGCCCGAAGGGAGAGGGCGACGTCGATCAGCCGCCCTCTGGTGCCGTCTGTAGGCTTGACAGCCATCCGTGTGGCCACGAAAAGCTAAGTCATGCAAAATTTTGGCTAACTTTGTTTATCTAAGTTATTCCCCTTGAAAGATCTCACCTTTGGTATGGAAAACCTGCATGCTATGGGACCCTCCACTGTTGGCAACGCCCTTGTTCTATTTCGAGTCTGCTCAACAGTTCGAGCGGCCGCGTCGAGGGCGGCAGGGTGGCCTATCCGCTTTAGGCAACGCCCTTGTTCTGTTTCGAGTCCGCTCAACAGTTCAAGCGGCCGCGTAGAGAGCGGTAAGGTGGTTTGCCTACGGCAAGCACACCCAGCCGGCCGCTAAGGATCCGTCCTTCAAAGCGCTGCGGCTTGGGTTTATGCGCCAGCAAGCTCATCCAACTCAGCGTAGGGCGTACATACCAAGAAAGATCGAATTGGGGAATAGCATGCATATCATTGAAGTACTACAGAGTTATATTACATCAAATAATCACTGCATTTCTAACTTAAGATAAAATTGTCTTGGTCTTGAACTCGCAGCGGCAACAAGAAACGGGGTGCCTAGTCCCTAGGCTGGCCCTCCACCCTCTCGACTCCGTCGATGCAGTCAATGATGAGCTTGTTGCACTCCTTGAGCGCCGTGAGGTCCGTCCCCTCTGGCAAGCTCTCCAGCGCATTGGCAAAGTTGACAGTGGGGTTCCAGAACGCCACCTTGGTGAGCACCTTCGTCAGGGTGCCCCGGCAGAGCCTCCGGGACTCGTTGGCCAGATAAATTGCCTGGTTGGAGCGGAACTGCTCCAGCGCTTCAAGAACACCCTCGAAGAACAGGGTTAGTGCGGCATTGGGACTCACGTTCAGCTCCGGGGCGTACCTCACACTTGGCATCCTCATGGTAGCCAGCTTCGTGGTGATCCTGCCGGTGACATCAGCAAGGCGGCTGATCCAACGGTTTATGCCCTCCCTATAATCCTTGTGCTCGGCGGCGTCATTACTTCGCAGTTCCCTCTCTTCCTCCAAGTCCTTGGCCATGGACTCTTCCCGGGCCCTGGCCCCCGAAAGCATCCCCTCAAGGCCCTCCATCTTCAGCTTCAGGTCGTTGATAGAGTCATTGGCTTGGGAGTGTAGCTCAGCCTTGTCGAGGACTCCGGCCTGCGCCTCCACAAAGGCGCTGCTGAGCGTGTCCTTCTCCTTCGCCAGCTCGAGGGCCTTGTTCTTCAGGCCATCCCGCTCCACCTCCAGCTCATTCACCTTGTCGTCATGGACCAGGGCTTGAGCATCGAGTGCCTCCCTATGCATATGCTCCATCCCCTGGGTCCGCTGCACAACGAGTCTCTCGACCTCCTCATCCTTGCCACGGAGTGTGGCGGCGAGCGCCTCCTCACGAGCGGTGAGGTCCTCCTCTTGGGAGTTCAGCTCGGCCTGGTGCCGGTGCCGGGCGGCCTCGTCCTTGGCGGCCTGTTCCATCGCCGCCTCCTGGGCCTTCTCGATGCCAGCCTGCTTCAAGATGAGCTCTTGCTTGCACTCGGCTAGTAGATCTTGGGCAACCTTCAGCTCTTCGTGGGCCTGGCAGAACCAGGCCTGCGTCTCGGCGATGCGTTCCTCAAGGTCCGCCTCCCCTTGTCCGCCACCGCCACCCTAGACTTCACCTTGTCCAGACGGGCGCGATGGAGCGCCTGGAGCTTCTGGAAGTTTGGGCTCATGGCCCGAAGAAGCCGCTCCTCTTGAGAATCGCCACCACCGACGCTCAGTTTGTCAACAACCTGGAGTACGGCGGAGGCGAGCGCCTTGTCGTCAAACACCTCCCCCTCACTCGGCGCCCCTGGTGCCCGCCATCCCTGGAAGGTGGACGAACAGGTCGTCGCCCACCTTCAAGTACCTGCCCGAGCCAGAGGCAGCGGAGGAGGAGGGTTAATCATCGACCACCCCCTCCTCGGCAGCAGCCTTGCCGGCCTCCCCGACAGGCCCCTTGTCAGCCTCCTCGGCAGCAGCCTTGCCGGTCCCTCCAGCAGGCCCCTTGCCGGCCTCTTCGGCGGCAGTCTTGGCGGCCTCCTCGGTGGCGATCCTGTGGGCCTTGGCCTCGGCATCCCTGGCGACCTCCTCGATGACAATATCGATGTTTTCCTGCTCCGCCGAGGAAGAGTCTAGATACCTAGGAGGAGAGTAAGAAAGAGCCAAGATCAAGGTTCAAGAAAATGAAAGAACATGGACGGGAAACGAGCGACTTACCTACACCAGGCTATGAATAAGTGGCGCCCTCCCCGCCAGCCTTTGTTGCCGGGGCAGAATCCCCAGCACCCAACTTCACCTCCTCCTCCTCCATGTGTGTGGGCTCGGTGGTGGATGCCTTTGCTGGGGACGCCCCTCGGGGCGGCGTAGTCGAGGGGGTGGCATGATTGGAGTGTCCCTCAGCGGCTCCTCCTACTGCTGTTCTTCTCCTACAAACCCGACAAGGTTAGCATCAATGCCTCGCACCCCGGTGTTCATCGATGAAGGAGTGAGTGATGGGCTTACGTTGGGGGCTAAGGTGGGGGCTGCGTTATGGGCTGCTGTCCGGGCTGCTCTCCACCACCAACGGTGTACGTGAAGTACCCACCGGGGGCTCGCCGCCCGTTGAGACCTTGGCACTTCTCGCCACCCTCTAGGCCAGCATCTCTACATCCCTATGAAGACAACCCCAAAATCCAGTGAGGATGATGCAGGCCTAAGGATAGGGAGTGAAGGGGAGCGTAATACTTACTCGTTCTCCACCTCCTCCTCCACTGGCTTCCTCTTCCTCTTCAGGCTAAAAGACCTGAGGTCAAAGTCGGCCTCCAAGGAGCTGACCGAGGTAGAAGGAGAGGGATATGGAGTCTAGTGCCGCTTGGACGAGGATGAGACATTCACCATCCTTTTCTCCACGGCGGCCTTCGCCGTCTTCGTCGTCGCCGCGACCTTTATCGCCCTCGTCTGGCGCATGAGTTGTTCCTAGGCCGGTTGCCGCTGCGCGGTCTTGCCAGGCCGGACCGGCTCGCCGGAGCTGGCCGGCCGCAGGACGCGTCTTCTTCCTGTTGGCGGAGGATCATCCGACTCGGTATCTTCCTCGGACGACTCGTCGTCCATATCCTCAAAAAGGGAAGAGTCGGCACTAGCACCGCTGGCCTCCCCGGCAGCCGCCGCCAATCGGGCGAGCTCTTTCTCCTCCGTATCCGCGTCAGCCTCGTCCTCCATGCCGCTCTCCATGGCGAGTGCTTCCTCTGCCGCTCTGGCAGTGATGCAGTCCAACTCCTCCTTGGTGGTGTCTTGGATGAGCTCCGGCTCGGCGTGACATAGCCCTCCGACAAGTTGTCAAAGAACTCCTGCACTTCATATGCCGGGGCCTCGTCCCAGGTCGGGTCGAGGCCGTGCGCATTGACGTCCGGCATCATGGCAATAATGTCGGACCGGCGAGAGTTGTTGCTCAGCGGGACCACTCCCGCCGGCAATCCGAACAGGGGCCCTTGTACGGCCTTGCCAGACTTAGTGGCCTTGCCGGCCCTCTCAACCCAGCCGCCGTCGCCCGCATTGAGTTGGAAGAGCCTCAGGTAGAAGTGCGTGTGCCCTATCATGATGAAGTTGTGCTTCAGGCCAGGGCGGAGCCTCATGATGTTGGCCGTGTTCCTGAAGTACTCGGCCAACCTCCCCTTGTTGTGCAGCGGGGCGATCCGGCGACGGAGGAAATCCGCCCCAATCATTTCAAGGGTGAGCCCGACCGTGGTGAGGCGGAGGATCCAGGTAGTGGCGACCGAGAGCTTCTTGTCGTAGACGTCGAGGTCGCCCCAGTCCTTGCTACGGACCCGCGGTATCTGACGAACCCGGTAGAACTCTTGCGGGTCCTCCTCCACGATCCAATGACACCGGCCCCGCCACTCCTCCCATCTCTCCTTCAGGGCGCCCTCCGGATAAGCGCCCTTCTGCTGGGTCCTCAGGATCCAAGTGACACAGCCAGAGATGGCACCCCCTGGCTGGATGCGAGGATAAAAATAATTGCGGAAGAGCGTCGTGCTAGGGAGCACTCCAGCGAAGCCCTCACAAAGATGGGCAAAGAAAGCCATGCATGCCACGGCATTCGGCGTGAAATCAAGAAGGTGGAAGCCGTAGGTGTGCATGATATCGTTGAAGAAATCGGAAAAGGGGGGCAGAGCCCACAGGAGAAGTAATCGACAAAAAAGAGATACCGATTGCGGCCAGCCTCGGCGAAATCAGCAGGGATGATGCGTGTGGCAGGATGCCCCATCGTCGCCCCCCCCCCCACAGGGGCTTGAAGTGATCCCTGAGGTGAACCGCATCGACCGTTGAGGGGAAATAGGCGAGCTGCGTCTGCAGCACCACCAGCTTCTTCTCCGACTCCTCCTCCTCCCCAGCGTCCATCGCCGCCCCTTTGCCCTTACCGGTTTTGGATGCCATGGCTGCTGGGGGATGCCGAAGGATCAAGAACAACGGAAGGCATGGCGGCGGCGAGCAGAAGCAAGAACTTGAGGAGGAAGAAGGAAGGGACGGCGGTTTCGAGATTGGAGAGGGCACAAAGGCTAAATGAGCAGCGCGCCTGCGGTTATTCCTTTTTATGGGAAAGGCGAGGGCCTCCTATATACCATTCACTGCGACGTGACGCATGCATGCGAGGACCGTCCCACGCATGACCCCCACGTCACGAACGACCCTCCACGTCATGCATTCAACATGGGTCATGGGGAAGCGCAGTGGATGAAGAAGTTACCGTGGTAAAAATGTGCCCCACCTACCTGCGCACCGTTCTGGGCCTGCCCCAACAACGCGTCGTGCTTATGTGTGGCCCAGGCTCGGGGGCTCCTGTCGGTGTACAAAAGTAGGGGCTCTCTTTTGTACCCATTCACTTGTGTACGGGCAGTCAGAGCCGCGCCCGCAGCCACACTTAGCAGGGCAGAGGAGGGAAGCCGAAGGCGCAAGACAATCAAAGCAACATCAAGACCAGAGACACAAAAAACTAGAGGGCGAGGTAGACTCCCCCTGCAAGACCCTTGCCGCGGCAGCCTCCGCAGCTCCGGCGAGAGCCTTGCCGGGGCAACTTGCCTAGCGCTAGCAGAGAGCGCCACCCTTGAGCCCAAGGGTTCCAACGCCATCATCCACATTGAAACCAAGGCTCGACAGGCACCTCCATGGTGGCATGCAGACCTTCGTGAAGATCATAAACACGCAAGATCAGATGAGGACCAGAAGACGACGATCCTCGGCAAGATCCTTGCCGAGGAAATCCATGAGACCTCCGGCAAGATCCTTGCTGGGGACGACCCCGATGTCATGGAAAGACTCTTGCCGGGACCCCGGCAAGACCCTTGCTGAGGAGGTCAGTGGGGCCATGGCCAGGCCCACATCTGCCAAGACCGCACTGCTGTTCCCATGCAGCTGCCAGCTCAGCCAGCTAGGCGAGCAACTACGTGGCGACGTGCGGCCTCTAGACCAACTCAGCAAGCACCTGCATGGTGGCATGCAGATCTTTGAGAAGACTCTGCCGCCGCACCAGCCCAGCAGCCAGCCAACGTGGCACTTCAACGCCTCATCAGCTCGGACGCGCGTCAAAGCCAGGTGAGGCGGTGATAGCTGGGACGAGCTTCCTTGTCATCCCCGATAAATCAAGAAGGGCACGTTGGCAGCGTATCAAATGTGTTTGTCCGACGGTGCCAGAGGATAGACTCGGCCACTGTACACCTTTCCACCTCTGGTGTGCCACTGTAGCGACCCCTTTTTTCTATAAAAGGAGGCCCGAGGCGTAGGGGAGAGGGATTCGGATCTTTTGAACAAATCACATGACGTGGCTAGTTCAAGAGCTCAAGAAAACCCAAATATACACCAAAGCAGGACTAGGGTATTACGCATCCTCGCGGCCCGAACCTGAGTAAACGATCTTTGTGCTGACTCCTAGACCCACTCTTTCCACAACCCCGCGCCCGCCGACCGTAGTACGGATTCCAGTGATCCCATAGGTGTCATTTTCCATCGACACAAGCTTAGGGGATCAATTATACCTTTTTCGATAAATAAGAGTGTCGATCCTAACGAGGAGCTAAAGGTAGGTTTTATATTTTCTTCAAGTTGTATCAACCACCGATACAACTCTACACACACTTAACGTTCGCTTTACCTAGAAAAAGTATGAAACTAATTTGCAGGTGATAGGATAAGTTTGCAAGAATAAAACTATGAATTATTTGTGAGATAACAAAAGTTAGTTGTTTAGTAGAAAGATTTTGTAACAAAATAAAGTTATTTGTCCCTAGGCAATTGATAACTAGACCGATAATAATTATTGCAATTTTATATGAGGGTGAGGCATGAGGTAACATAGTCTCCGTACTTAGATAATATGCACTTATGATTGGAACTCTATCAAGAATTTTTAACTACCAAAGATCATTAAGGTAAAACCCAACCATAGCATTAAGTATCATGTCCTCTGTATCCCATAAGCAACAACTCACTTGGTATAAGATTCTGTCACTCCCACCACCCACCATAAGCGAATCATGAACTTACTGCAACACCCTAAACAGCGGTATCCCACACGCTTGCGCGACACGGAGGGCACCATAGGACAACACCAAAATAAAATATACAACTCAATCCAATCACAATAATAAATAAATCCATAGGACAAAAAAGATCTACTCAAACATCATAAGATAGCCATACATCATCGGGAAATAATATATAGGTTAAGCACCATGTTTAAGTAGAGATTACAATAGGGAGAAGAGGTGTTACACCGCTTCATAGACGGGGAGAAAGTTAGGGATCGCTGCGGCGAAGTTGTTGGTGTAGATGCCCATCACGATGATTGCCCGGGCAGCGTTTCGGCACCACCGAGATAAAGGGGGAGAGAGCCCCCTCCTTATTCTTCTTCCTTTGCCTCCCCCTCGGTGGGAGGAGAGTTCCCCCCTCTGGTCCATCGCCACCATGGTAGCGAAGGGGTACAAGCCCCTTCGAGATTGGATCTCTCACTCTATTCTCTTCTATTTCGCGTTACTATTTTTTGACCGAAAACCGTTTCTTAAATTCCGGAGATCCGTAATTCCGATTGGGCTGAAATTTAACATGTCTTTTTCAGATATTATCTTTCTTGCGGTGAAAGAAGGGCAGCAACCGACCTACGAGGCGCTCACTAGATACCATCAGCACACCCTACCCCCTGAGCTCTCCCTGATGCCTAGTGGGCCCCTCGAGCATCGTCTTGCGTTGATTCTTCTTTGAAAAAATCACATGTATTCCAAATTAAATCTGCGTAAATTTTTATCGTGTTAGGACTGCATTTGATATGGATATTCTGTGAAACAAAAATTGCATCAAACAGGAATTGCCACTGGCACTGGATCAATTTGTTAGTCCCAAAAATAATATAAAATGCTGCCAAAAGTTTATAAAAGTTGTATGATATTGGCATGGAACAACCAAAAATATTAGATACGATGGAGACGTATCAAGCGACCTAGAGATTGGATGAATTTACTCCATTTCTAAATTTGTAGTACTAATAGTACTCTACCATATTGCGCTACTCGTACTAGTAAGTAGTAGTACTTGTAGTACTTGTACGACTTATAGTACTAGTACATGTCAGTCAAATTAGTCATCATGTCCTCACATTGAATTGAGGTGACAATACATTGCGCGTGAGGTGACACAATAGTCCCAATGGCATGTTCGCTTCACCAAAGTGAGCCTTACCCCTCTCGTAGTCCAGTAGCACTCTCACATTCTCATCAAACTCCTAGTCTCCCCGCCTTCCTGCCACCTTGTTTTGATCTAGTTGGTACGATGGGCAATGAGCTAGTGGATTTGCTATATTTCATTGCAAGTAGTCAAAAGGAAGATGCTGAGAAATTTGATCTCAACAAGGAAGCTCTCCAACCTAATCGCATGAAGGAAGTAACCAGCGAGGCCACTCCTGTGAGTATTCGTGTTGTTGCCTTGTATGATGATTTCTATACTTACGAGGGTTTTCAAGTCTTTAAAGTATGCATGTACTCCTTCTGTCCCATAAGGTCAGATGTCTTTACAAACAAAATTTTGCAAGCTAATATAGGTTGCAAAAATTGTCTTACATTATGGGACAGAGGTTGTACTAATGAATCCAAGACCCTAGTTTGTTCGGGTTTCATGGATTTTGGATTTGGAGTACTCCCTCCATAAAGAAATATCAGAGCGTTTAGATCACTAAAGTTACAGTTATCTGTCAAAATGCTTCATCATTTACTTAAACAGTTGGTTGATCATACATTGAGTATGATTTAACTAGAATTAACCATTGCAAGTCCAAGAAGGAATAGCCGGTGCTGTCGGCTAGCGTCAAGTTCGATCCCACAGATTAGGAGCTGATTGAACACCTTGAGTCCAAAGTGAGTGCTGACAACACGAGATCTCACCCTCTTATCGATTTGCGCATACCAACCATCGATAGCGAGCACGGCATATGCTACACCCATCCTGAGAAACTTCTAGGTGAGACACACTGACTGACCATCTACATGCACAAATATATTCCGTCTTTTTTGCAAATTTCTGAGGTATGCTATCCTAGGATTGTATTTCGCCTATACAGTAGGTATCGCACTGAGTGGCCTAAGCAAGTATTTCTTCCAATGCAATTGTAGGGCATTCAAAAGGAGCTCGCGGACTCATTGTGAAATACAATCAGAGTGCGACATGCACGTGATGTTACACAAGATCGAAAATACGATGCCGGTGATGGTCAACAACCGGCAAACGGGAAACAAGAAGGTTCTGGTGCTGCACACCAATAAGAACTTCAACAAGTAGAGGGCCAATTGGGTGATGCATCAGTACCACCTCGGGGACGTCGAGCAAGAGAAGGACCAGGAGCTGGTTGTATGCAAGATCTTCTACTAGAGGAGCACCAGGAGCGGGAATAAAAACATTATAATTTAGTTTGGTACTAGTTCCACCTAGTCGTCTACAAGTTGGTTTATTGTTAAACATCTTTTGCTATGAACTTGGCATTTGTTTCCAATCATCATGTCGCGGGGTCGACGTGGATATAACATTGAATCAATTGTTGTGAAATGAATTTTCAGGCACCCGTTAAGTAGCAGAAGCACCTACCATTCAAATTCCTAGTTCTCCAAAATTTTAACATATTCCAGTACGCAAGGGATCTATCGGTTTTGTAGGCTAGCAGTTGGACGCAACACATCAGGACTGGGTTGTGGCACGCCAAGCCCAACTACAAATTATTAAAGAAGGGCGATGGAGTTGGGCCTTCAGGAACATTTAAGTGTCCGAACCTAGATCGCGTGAAGCGCCTCCCATGCCATTCCTCTAACCCAGTCACCACATGTTTTCAACCCCTAAAACATACCACATTTTCTCTCAACCGAGTTCTCAGTTAACCAAATATTTTAATAGGCGTGGGAAATAGGAGCTACCATTGTTGGCGATCATTTTTGGACTAAAAAAAGGCCTAGTCAGCCATTGTTCAGTTGAAATATGTAATATGTTCCATAAAATAAATATGTAAAATGTAATGAATTTGGTCCGGTTTCAATCAAAATCATCTTATTTTCAAGCAATTCATCCGTGGAAACCAGAAGAGGGTTGTCCATGCAGAGGCACATAGTACAGACCTAGTAGGTCCATGGTCGTACGCTAGCAAGCACATGCACTTATTATCACGATGGAAAAAATGATTCCCCCTAAGGGTATGCTGATGTTTGAGACCCACGAAACGTTCAACTTAGTCAATAAACGAGAGAACTACAAGGAGGGACTGATACCTGGCATCCAGCAAGTACTTTTTTTAGGTCGGGCAAGTATCCAACTGGGTTGTAGACTTCATAGGCTAGCTATTGTTTCTTGATAGGCGTGGCCCATCACAACATGTGGACACAAGGGATCTAGCAGGTATCAACTAGCCTCTAGGCCGCCAACCTAGGTTTTATTTTTTTAGAACATCTGCAACCAAACTTTTTTACTGAAGAAAACACACAACTCAGTTCTATTTCTCTGTAAAAATGCCATGTCCAACTTTTGTTTTCTCATTTCTACTTATATATATCATGTTTATATTTTTATTAGTATATATATTATTATATTAAAAAGTCATAAAGTTCCCTTTTCACCTTTCCTTCCCTATATGTTTGTTGTTTTCCCTCCCATCCCTGATTTTGTACCACTAGTGTTCCCTAAAACCAAATCAGCTGTACCATGTTTTCTTAACTTACAAAATAAAACAATATTTTATTTGGTAAATGAATAAGTTCTACCAAAAATTGTTTATCATTATAAGTTGGCAGGTAAATCATGGTGATTCCGTACAAAAACTGTCGGGGATGCTGATTCCACCAACACCTATGGGGACAGGGCCCCTTTCGGTTCGGCGGGGGGCGGAGGTCGCACAAAGAGCGGATCGAGGCGGTACACGCGAGCAGTTTTTACCCAGCTTCGGGCCGCACGGATGCGTAAAACCCTACTGCTGCTTGTTTGTGTGTATTGAATTCTTGCTCAGGAGCGACGGACGCTGCCAGACTGAGCGTGAGAGTGTTCCTGGTGTTGAATGAGCCGAACTGGCCGAACTCGCTGAACCCCTTCTACGTTGCGCCTGGGCCTCCTTTTATATTCTCAAGGGGTCACTGACTGGGGGCAACGTAGACAAGAAGGGTAAAAATGGAAAAGGATGCGGTAGGTGCAGCTACCGCTACTGTGGATACAGTGCACCCTACCTAACTCTGACGGCAGGGGACAAGGGCATTAAATGCCTGTCTGAGTTGCTTAAACAGTGCAAAAAGTGACCATTAGGAGCGCCACCGTTTGCCACGATGGCCTTCTCTCCATCTCCGCTTGCCACCTCGCACCCCTAGCTGCACAGCCTCCTGCCACGTGTGCTTGGGAGAGTCCTAGAGCGACACGTTAGAAGGTGTGTTGGAGCGCGGGCACGTAGTGGGGGTTCTCCGCGGCAAGCTCCTTGCCGCGGTCGTCGTCTTGTCGTGTTTGGGAGCTTGTAGCTCACCGGGCCTTGCCGGGCCGCAGGACGCGTCACGGCAAGCTTCCTTGGTATGCCTTGAGTGGCCTTCCCGGCAAGCTCCTCTTGCCGGGGTCTTGTCTCTTCCCGGCAAGCTCCTCTTGCCGGGGCCTGGGTTGGCCTTCCCGGCAAGCTCTTCTTGCCGGGGTCTTGATTGGCCTTCCCGGCAAGCTCCTCTTGCCGGGGTCTTGGTTTGAGTACTTTGTTCTTGAATGGTCTTCAAGGGAACCACGGAGGGTCTTGGCGGTCACCCGGCAAGCCTTGCCGAGGGGCGCTGCAACTGCCCGTGCACGAGTTCGGGGTAATAGGGTACCCCTACTCTAGTACACCGACAGGAGCCCCCGGGCCTGGGCCACACACGGTGCCGAGCGCTGTTGGGCCAGGCCCAAAATAGTGCACGGGCACGCGCGGCCTAGGTCATGCCGCATATCTCTCCATTCCCACCGCGCACCCCCAGAACGGCATGCGTCAAACGCGGCGTCGTGGGTGACGCAGGCGGCGTGCGCGGGGCTAAGCCCCTCGAGCATGCGTCAGGCCACGATGATGAGGACGGTTCACGCCCTCCCCCCTAAATGGAGGTAGGCGTGGGGGCGCGGTGCATTTACTGGACGGGGCCGGTGCGCGGTTTTTGGGACGTCCACTCCCCGCGATCACGGGGCGGAGTGAGGCCGCCTCACCCGTCGCCTTGGTTCTGCATCTCCGCCACGCGGCTCCCATGCGCCTGGGATCGCGGACGGTGGAAGTGGGAAACTGGGCCGTCGCGAGCAGAGGCAGCGGGATGGCCCCGACTCCCTGCTCTTCCCGTGCCTTGATTCGCTGAGCGGGGCGGCCAAGCCCCCACCTCGCTCCTTTATAAAGAGCGGGAGGGGAGCACAGGAAACCGCACTCTCTCATCTCCTCCTTTCTTCAGCTTCTGCTCCCCTTTCTCTCATTCTCCATGGAGAAAGGGAACCCAGGCCCTTCATCGGTGGCGGCGAGGATCGCCGCCAGACAGCGCATCTCTCCATCTTCCGCGCCCGTGGTGGCAGAGCCAGCCATAAGGGGAAGAGGGAGGGGGCGAGGTCGCGGACGAAGTCGAGGATGAGGTCGAGGCGCTCGGGGAAGAGGCGGACGGGGCGGCGCGTCAGCTTCACCTCCGCCGGC
>NC_041387.1:367673143-367719861 GCF_002162155.2 Triticum dicoccoides | reverse complement strand
TCCCCCCACGGCGGTCCATATAGGGGACGACCCTTGCGAGTTCTTCGTCAGGCTGCGCCGGGCGCCTCGTCGTCGCCTCCGGCTTCTAGCTCCGTTTGCGCGCGCGATGGAGTTGGACCCGCCCGAGACACTGAGACTGCACATGAGGGGCTGTGGGATCAGCGGCACGCGAGTCCGCGTTGCATTCCCAGCCCCTAATGTGATGTATCTTGATCGAGGGTGGAAGACGTTCGCCCGCATCCACAGCTTGACGGAGGGGTTTACCCTCCATTTTAAGTTGATGGAGGGCGATCTCCTCTCCGTCAAGGCCTTCGGGTGCTTCGGCACTCAGGCGAAGTGCTGCGTGGACAGCTCCTCCGACAGTGAAGGCTCCTCCTCGAGCGAGAGCGACGAGGAGGGGAGCGACAGCGACGATGAGGGTAGCGGGCGACGGAGCGGCGGGTCCGACTAGGCGTCGGGTGCCGCTTTGCGCGGCACCGGCGACCCCATCATCCGCGTCGCCGGCTTCTTGAACTCCCCGGGGTCGTCTCCTTGGGCGGCTGGCGTAGGGAGGCTGCGAAAGGGGAAGAGGGCTGGCGACAAGGCCGTCAGGTCGGAGTACGAGGGCGTGGTGCCCTCGACAGCGTGCTGACGTCCTGCCGCCCCGTCTTCGAGCCCTGCTTCCAGCGCCGCCGTCGCCGTCCAGCCTTCGGACGGCCCCCGAGATGTTCCCTTGGTGTCTTCTGGCACCTGTAGCTCGCCTAGGCGCTCCTTTTGCCCTTTTCGCCTCCTTGACCTGCCTCCTGAAGAGAGGGACAGGAAAGGGATTATGGGCATCTTATCTTTTTAATTTGTAAGCCTTCGGGCCTTAGCTATATGTAAAATTTATAATCCTCTCTTTCATGTTTTTCATCCTCTATGGACTGTACCTGAGTGGGATGTTTTTTTTAATGAAAAGGGGATGCTTGCCGGGTTATTTGTCTCGCGAGTTAAACCCACGCCAAGGAGCAGATCCTTGGTATCCTTCGGACAG
The DNA here is from genome assembly GCF_002162155.2 of Triticum dicoccoides. NCBI lineage: Eukaryota > Viridiplantae > Streptophyta > Magnoliopsida > Poales > Poaceae > Triticum > Triticum dicoccoides. The sequence continues at coordinate 367,718,849 of NC_041387.1, read as the reverse complement.
ACATTTCATCTCCCGGCAACAGGCCCTGCCGCCTTCCCACGTCGCTCAACCTTTCTCACGCCTTTGACGGAGGCAGGAACGAGGTGGGTGCGGTCTCCTTGTTTCATCCCTTTGCTGCCGCGACTACGACCAAACTTGGCCCCGAGAACGAGCCCCAGGGCCTAGGGTTGAGGGAGCACGACAGTTTTTGGGAAGAAACGTGGTTTCGCATTCCCCAGTCCATAAGAGGATGCATGATGAGGGATGAAAGACTTATCTGATATTGCAGCCCCCGGCAACTCTGGTTTGCCGTGGACGATTCTTGGCACTCACAGCCCCCAGCGATACTGGCTTGCCGGGAAGGCTTTCATCTTCGGCAGAGAACTTTGACGTTCTCGATGCCGGCTTCCGGCAAGCTTGTTGCCAGGAAGGATTTTATCTTCGGCAGAGAACTTTGACGTTCTCGATGCCGGCTTCCCACAAGCTTGTTGATAGAGGCGGGGTGTCCCGATCTTTCGATGAGATGATAACTATCGATTTGGTGGCAGTCGACTTTGACGATCCGACTACGAACATGCGAGGACGTCGCGCCTTAGCAATCGCTAAACCAACTCCGAGAGGTTATTGACCACGCCGGAGCACGATCAACCTGACCACGAGGGTCTGTTTCCTGCGAGCAAACGAAGAACAAGCAAGAAACTGAGATTGCAATCTGGATATTGCGAATATAAGATGAAATCTTTATTGATCAAGGTGGGGTTCTGTGACGCCTTTGTCTGGTCGTTGGACACAAACGAAGTACGCGAAGTTGCAGCTATGGCGAACTTTTAATCTAAACAAAACCCAAAGTCTAAACGATGCCCTAAGGGCTGTATATATGGAGGAAGAGGGGGGGAATTTCGTGGCCCTTGGTGGAGGGGTCCGAAATCAACCCTATCTCTTGTTTCCCCACACATACGGACTCTAAAAATAGCCTATACTTATGTATTTCAAAATTACATGGGCCTGGCCCAATAATAAGGTGACGCAGCACCTAAAATAGCCTCGGGACGAAATTTATGAAGTGGCATCTTGTATATTTCGTCCAAGGCTTCATGCACCCATTATGGTGGCTTCAAAGTCCTGAAATCCTCACTTGTAACTCCGTTCTTGTTCCCCTTGCACATGCCATCATCTCCATGCTTGTTCTTGCTCCAATGTTCATCCTTCTCCAAGCTAGGCCCTTCATTTGTAAGCAAAACAAATGTATCCAATTTAGGCAGCATCATATTCTCATGAACATTAGAATCATTACCAAGAAACAGAAGTACCTGGTAATTTAGTTGGCGTGCACGAGCTCTAGTAATTGGTCCAGTATGTATAGCAGCAGGGCCTGTGGGTGTAACAATTGTATTGATGTCCTCATCATCCTCCCCTTCTTGAAACGAAGTCGTCCTCGACGGAAGTTCATCTTCCTCACCCAAATAAGGCTTCAAATCTGCAATGTTAAAAGTGGGACTAACCCCAAAATCTGCAGGCAGCTCAAGTTTATATGCATTATCATTTATTTTCTCTAGCACCTTAAAGGGACCATCAGCACGTGGCATTAACTTTGATTTGCGCAAATCAGGAAATCTATCCTTACGCAAATGTAACCAAACAAGATCTCCAGGTGCAAACACAACATGTTTTCTACCCTTATCTCCAGCAAGTTTATATTTAGCATTCATACGCTCAATGTTTTCCTTAGTTAACTCATGCATTTTTAAAATCAATTCAGCACGTTGTTTAGCATCAAAATTAACCTTCTCCGAAGATGGAAGAGGCAACAAATCAATAGGTGCACGAGGTAGGAAACCATACACAACTTCAAAAGGGCACATCTTAGTAGTAGAATGCAATGAACGATTATAAGCAAATTCAATATGAGGCAAGCATTCCTCCCACATTTTCTTATTATTCTTCAAAACAGCCCTAAGTATAGTAGACAACGTTCTATTGACTACTTCAGTTTGTCCATCAGTTTGGGGTGACAAGTAGTACTAAAAAGCAGTTTAGTCCCCAACTTAGCCCATAAACATCTCCAAAAGTGGCTAAGAAATTTAGTATCACGATCTGAAACAATAGTATTTGGCACACCATGCAAGCGAATAATTTCATGAAAGAACAAATCAGCAACATTAACAGCATCATCGCTTTTATGACATGGTATAAAGTGTGCCATTTTCGAGAATCTATCCACGACAACAAATATGCTATCCCTCCCCTTCTTTGTTCGAGGTAAACCTAAAACAAAGTCCATAGATATATCCTCCCAAGGAACACTAGGTACAGGCAAAGGCATATATAAACCATGAGGATTGAGTCGTGACTTAGCTTTTTGACATGTAGTGCAGCGAGCAATAAAACGCTCAACATCCCGTCTCATCTTTGGCCAAAAGAAATGTGTAGCAAGTTCGTCCTCCGTCTTCTTCACGCCAAAGTGTCCCATTAATCCTCCTCCATGCGCCTCCTGCAACAACAAAAGACGAACGGAGCTAGCTGGAATGCATAGCTTGTTAGCACGAAACACAAATCCATCGTTAACAACAAACTTGTTCCACATTCTTCCTTCTTTACAATTCTGCATTACATCTTTAAAATCAGCATCATGCACATATTGATCTTTGATTGTCTCCAAACCAAATATTTTGAAGTCAAGTTGTGAAAGCATAGTATAGTGACGAGACAATGCATCAGCAATAACATTTTCTTTTCCCTTCTTGTGTTTAATGACATAAGGGAAAGTCTCAATGAATTCAACCCATTTAGCATGTCTACGATTCAGTTTAGCTTGACTTTTAATATGTTTCAAAGATTCATGATCAGAATGTATAACAAATTCTTTGGGCCATAAATAATGTTGCCATGTTTCTAAAGTCCGAACAAGAGCATATAATTCTTTATCATAAGTAGAATAATTCAGACTAGGCCCACTCAATTTTTCAGAAAAGTATGCAACAGGTTTGCCATCTTGTAATAACACACCTCCTAATCCAATTCCACTAGCATCACATTCAAGCTCAAAAGTCTTATTAAAATCAGGAAGTTGGAGTAAAGGAGCATGTGTCAACTTATCTTTCAATACCGTGAAGGCTTCTTCCTGTGCGGTACCCCAAACAAAAGGCACATATTTCTTTGTAAGCTCATTGAGAGGTGCAGCAATGGTGCTAAAATCTCTCACAAAACGCCTATAGAATCCAGCGAGGCCAAGAAAACTCCTCACTTGTGTGACCGTTTTGGGCTGCGGCCAACTCTCAATAGCTTCAATCTTGGCTTTATCAACTTCAATTCCATGTGGAGTAACAACATAGCCAAGAAAAGATACTCGGTCGGTGCAAAAGGTGCACTTCCCAAGGTTACCGAACAAACGTGCATCACGTAGAGCAATAAAAACAGCACGTAAATGTTCCAAATGTTCTTCCAAAGATCTGCTATAAATCAATATGTCATCAAAGTAAACTACCACAAATCGTCCAATGAAAGCACGTAAAACTTCGTTCATTAATCTCATGAAAGTACTAGGTGCATTAGTTAACCCAAAAGGCATGACTAACCACTCATATAATCCAAACTTAGTTTTAAATGCTGTTTTCCATTCATCTCCCAATTTCGTACGAATTTGATGGTAGCCACTACGCAAATCAACTTTGGAGAATATTGTAGAGCCACTCAATTCATCAAGCATATCATCTAGCCTAGGAATAGGATGACGATAACGAATAGTAATATTATTAATGCCTCTACAATCAACACACATACGTGATGTACCATCCTTTTTCGGCACTAAAATAATAGGAACAGCACAAGGACTAAGGGATTCGCGTATATAACCTTTGTCGAGAAGCTCTTGTACTTGACGCATAATCTCCTTCGTCTCCTCTGGATTGGTACGGTATGGTGCACGGTTTGGCAGTGAAGCACCGGGAATTAAGTCAATCTGATGCTCAATCCCTCGAATAGGCGGTAATCCCAGTGGCACGTCTTGTGGAAAAACGTCAGCGAACTCCTGCAAAATGTTAGTGACAGCAGGAGGCAAAGAGGAAGGCACGTCCTCGAAAGAAAATAATGCCTCTTTGCACACAAAAGCATAGCAAACAGATTTGCTGAAATCTAGCTCATCAATATCAGATTTGGTGGCAAATAAACATGCACTTTTTAATTTAATTTCAGAAGCAACACTAGATGGTTTATTATTAGGCTTCATTTGTTGCTCAAATTCTTTTGCCACAATCTGATTTTCACTCTTATTCTTCTCCTGTTTGCTTTATTAGCTCTATTAATATCATCTTTTAAAATGGAATCGGGAGTCATAGGAAGCAAAGTAATATTTTTATCCTTATGAACAAGAGTATAGTGATTGTTTCTACCATGGTGTACATAATTTTTATCAAATTGCCATGGTCTACCAAGTAATAAGGAACATGCTTGCATAGGTACCACATCACAATCAACATAATCAGCATATGTAGATATACTAAAATGCACATGAACAGTACGTGTTACCTTAACCTTGCCGCTGTTGTTGAACCATTGGATGTAGTAAGGATGTGGATGTGGTCTTGTGGTGAGAGAAAGCTTCTCCACCATCTCCATGCTAGCCAAGTTGTTGCAGCTCCCTCCATCTATGATGACGCGCACAGAACGTTCTTTCACAACTCCCTTGGTATGGAACAAATTGTGCCTCTAATTTTGCTCAGCTTGTGTGACCTGCACACTCAAAACACGTTGAGCAACTAAACATTCATACCTGTCAGCGTCTTCAGGAGCCATGTATTGTGTCGCATGATCAGAATCATCTCCACCATGTTCTTCACGTGTAATAAGAGCCAAAGTCTCCTCATCATAGTCACTAGCGGACTCAATCGACCATCCGCGGTAGCAATCATCACACGCGGAGATTTGCATTCTCTCGCATAATGACCTCCTCCCTTACAACGATGACAAATAATATCACTTGTGTGCCCTGTTGATGCCATGGAAGAAGAAGAATGCTGTGCAGGCCCCGCAGGTGCGCTCTTGGCAGATAATGGTGGTTGTGCCTGTTTTCTTGTATCACGGCTGTAGGAGGCACCTGATTGAGGTGCTGGTGCAGTTGAAGTAGAAGATGCACGCGGTGTCCATGATGAAGGTCGGCCTGCAGAAAAGTTAGTTCGCACCAATGCTTGTCGATCCTGCACTTCACGTTCAGCTTTACAAGCAAGATGGAATAAACGAGTGATATTAGTATACTCCTTATAGTCTAGAATGGTCTGAATCTCTCTATTTAATCCACCCAGAAAACGTGCAAGCATAGCTTCATTCTCCTCAACAATACCACATCGAATCATGCCAGTTTGTAATTCCTGATAATATTCTTCTACAGAATTTTTTCCTTGTCTTAAACGCTGCAATTTTTGAAGCAATTCACGTTGATAATATGGTGGAACCCAACGCGTACGCATAGCAGTTTTTAAAGCAGCCCAAGTAGTTGGAATAGGATATAATCTACAATGTTCAGACCACCAGACACATGCAAAACTAGTGAAAGCACAAACAGCAGCAGCAACCCGTCTCTCCTCGGGATATTGTAAACATGTAAAACGTTGTTCAGTTTCTAACTCCCAAGTAAGATATATATCAGGAACATATCTACCCTCAAATGGTGGAATATTCAATTTCAGTTTAGGAATATGGACATCATCTCGTACCTGAGGTGGTGGTGCAGGCCTACCATTACGAATATATACCTGAGGTCGACCTGGTGGTGGTGGTGCTGGTGGCTGCATGTAGTGCTGATTTTGATCAACCTCATCCTCATAATCGCCCGCATACTCATCATCCTCCTGGGTACCAGCAGCAGCAGTAGCAGGAGCCAAAGAAACACCAACAGCAGTAGCAGCGGCGCCAGAATTTTGTCCTGGCTCAATAGGAACACGCTGTGCTTGTCCATACTGATTCGGAAGGGGGCGTAGTTGTTGTTGTTGCAGAGGTGCGGCAGGTGCAGCCGGTGGTGGAAGACGCGCAAGCAGTTCATTAAATCTGTTATCGAGCTTTGTTTCGAACGTCTTCTCAAGGCCAGTGATCTTCTCCATGGCCTCTTCAAAATTGTTCAGCACATCTTGCACCTGTTCAGTCATCATTTGCTGAAACTTATCATGAAGCTCCTTGTTCGATAAGTTCTCCCAGTCAATCTCGTCGGCTTGTGATCCTGGCGTGGTTAGCAGCAATAGAAACACACAAGAATGTGATCCTATAGACTACGAACAAGTGGTGGTGGTGGGTGTCACAAATCCGTCAAGCAAAACTCAAATTCTTACTAGTTCTTACCCAGCAACAGGCGGTGATCGGCAACCGTTGTAGTCAAAACTCTCAAAGCTTGGATAGAGCGATTACCAGGGAGAGTCAAACGCACGACGTAGATGTATGTGGAGCTGGGAAGGCTTATAGTATGGTAGCAAAAAGGGTCGGCAATAATCAATTCAGAGATGCAAAGTTGAATAAACGCTCAACGACGGTACTGTGCTGGTCCTAGGCTAGACTGTGCTAGAGACGCGAGCCTAGAACACCAACAAAATCACGGCGCGGCACGTAAACAAGGGAAAAGCACACTCTAAATTTTTTTTTCGCTCTTTTTTTTTTGCGCTCTTTTTTTTGCGCTGCTTTTTTTTTGCGAAAAATCACTATAATGGCGAGTGTCTCAAAACTCTTCCTAGCTCAAACTGACAGGATGGACACGAAATTTTTTCGACTAATTTTTTTTTGACTGCCCGGACCCAAAAACTGGAAACGGGTCAAAAAAAACTTCCTATAATGGCACCTGTCTCAAAACACTCAGAAACACCTAAAAATAGGATAGCCAGAAATTTTTTCGAAAAATGTGTTTTCGAAAAATTTTGGGCCTAAACGGAGCGTGGTTTCCCGACTCTTTTTTTTTCCGAAACCTACTCCGGCAAGGAAACACGAATCGGAAACTAGATGGATCTCGAAAACAAACCTAATATGACAAGAACTCAGATTGGTGGTGGATATATGGTGGTAGATGGCAGCGGTGGTGGTATATGACACGGATTCGAAGCGGTGGCGGATAAGCGGTGGTGGTAGATGGCAGGGGCGATGATGATGGTGCGGCGGCGGCATGACAACTTATGACCAGAACTCGAAACTCTAAAAGACTAGAACCTAAGACCAGCAACTAGACACAACGATGCAACCGCAAATTCAACAAAGCAAAACCCTAAAAAGATTATGCAAGGCTCAGATTGGTTCGGATATGATGAACTAACCCTAATTTTTTTGTGGCTTTTTCGTGGACTATAGGTATGAAGAACAGACTCGATCTAAACTACGAAAAACTGTAAAATCTCACCGAGCAACCTGGAAATCTGATACCACTTGATAGAGGCGGGGTGTCCCGATCTTTCGATGAGATAATAACTATCGATTTGGTGGCAGTCGACTTTGACGATCCGACTACGAACGTGCGAGGACGTCGCGCCTTAGCAATCGCTAAACCAACTCCGAGAGGTTATTGACCACGCCGGAGCACGATCAACCTGACCATGAGGGTGTGTTTCCTGCGAGCAAACGAAGAACAAGCAAGAAACTGAGATTGCAATCTGGATATTGCAAATATAAGATGAAAGCTTTATTGATCAAGGTGGGGTTCTGTGACGCCTTTGTCTGGTCATTGAACACAAACGAAGTACGCGAAGTTGCAGCTATGGCGAACTTTTAATCTAAACAAAACCCAAAGTCTAAACGATGCCCTAAGGGCTGTATATATGGAGGAAGAGGGGGGGAATTTCGTGGCCCTTGGTGGAGGGGTCCGAAATCAACCCTATCTCTTGTTTCCCCACACATACGGACTCTAAAAATAGCCTATACTTATGTATTTCGAAATTACATGGGCCTGGCCCAATAATAAGGTGACGCAGCACCTAAAATAGCCTCGGGACGAAATTTATGAAGTGGCATCTTGTATATTTCGTCCAAGGCTTCATGCACCCATTATGGTGGCTTCAAAGTCCTGAAATCCTCACTTGTAACTCCGTTCTTGTTCCCCTTGCGCATGCCATCATCTCCATGCTTGTTCTTGCTCCAATGTTCATCCTTCTCCAAGCTAGGCCCTTCATTTGTAAGCAAAACAAATGTATCCAATTTAGGCAGCATCATATTCTCATGAACATTAGAATCATTACCAAGAAACAAAAGTACCTGGTAATTTAGTTGGCGTGCACGAGCTCTAGAAATTGGTCCAGTATGTATAGCAGCAGGGCCTGTGGGTGTAACAATTGTATTGATGTCCTCATCACTTGTTGCCAGGAAGGCTTTTATCTTCGGCAGAGAACTTTGACGTTCTCGATGCCGGCTTCCGGCAAGCTTGTTGCCAGGAAGGCTTTTATCTTCGGCAGAGAACTTTAACGTTCTCGATGCCGGCTTCCGGCAAGCTTGTTGCCAGGAAGGCTTTTATCTTCGGCAGAGAACTTTTACGTTCTCGATGCCGGCTTCCGGCAAGCTTGTTACCAGGAAGGCTTTTATCTTCGGCAGAGAACTTTGACGTTCTCGATGCCGGCTTCTGGCAAGCTTGTTGCCAGGAAGGCTTTTATCTTGGGCAGAGAACTTTTACGTTCTCGATGCCGGCTTCCGGCAAGCTTGTTACCAGGAAGGCTTTTATCTTCGGCAGAGAACTTTGACGTTCTCGATGCCGGCTTCCGGCAAGCTTTTTGCCAGGAAGGCTTTTGTCTTCGGCAGATAACTTTTACATTCTCGATGCCGGCTTCCGGCAAGCTTGTTGCCAGGAAGGCTTTTGGCGAAGAACTTCGTTGTTCTTGACACCGGCTCCTGGCAAGATCGTTGCCGGAAAGATTGGCCCTGGGGGCGTTGCCAGCCCACGGGCCATAACTGCATTTAAACATGACAAGTGATTAGCATCTGAAGTGCACTTAACTCGCTTGCGAATTTTGACTTTTGCTGCATATTCCCTATGCCTGCTGGAATGCTTTCCGGTGTGTACGATCCAGCCAGTAGCGCTTGAGGGAACGGGCCCTTAGTGGCTATTCGGGAACATCGCCTCCCGGAAAGGTTTACCTTCTTGGTTCTAGCGCAACCGCACAAGTTGCCGAGCGGACTCGAGGCAACATGGGGCGCAACTAGCCCCGAGAAGGCTCCTCGGCATACAGGTCTATGCAAAAATCTCCAAATAAATAGCGCATGCTATCTTCCTGTTCAACCTCTCTTTGTACGTCCACCCTTACGCTTTCTAGGGAAACTTGCCGGTGCAGGAACCCTTGCCGCGAGCGCCGAGTGCGGAACTTCAGCAGCCTGCTGGCGGGGTCGCTACCGACAAGCAATCTTGCCGCAACTAGTTGCAGCTCGCTTAAGTTGTTGAGCGGACTCGAAACAAAGTAAGGGCGCTAGCGGCTCACTTAAGTTGCTGAGCGGACTCGAAGCAAAGTAAGGGCGCTAGCAGCTCGCTTAAGTTGTTGAGCGGACTCGAAACAAAGTAAGGGCGCAACTAGCTACAAGTTGATTCCTCCGCGCGCAGGTTTTCCGTACAAAGAACAAGATCTTCGAGGCGGATAACCTTATATAGAAAGGAAATATCTAAAGTTTCGCATGACTTAGCTTTTTCTGTTGCCGCACTGGCGTCGTTCTTTTGCTCGCCCGCTCTTTAGGAGCCATGACGATGAAGATTTAGCTTGCGTGCACGCCGGATCGGATTCGCACAATCTCGACGCCCCCTACCTGGCGCGCCAGAGATGTCGGGGATGCTGATTCCACCAACACCTATGGGGACAGGGCCCCTTTCGGTTCGGCGGGGGGCGGAGGTCGCAAAAAGAGCGGATCGAGGCGGTACACGCGAGCGGTTTTTACCCAGCTTCGGGCCGCACGGATGCGTAAACCCTACTGCTGCTTGTTTGTGTGTATTGAATTCTTGCTCAGGAGCGACGAACGCTGCCAGGCTGAGCGTGAGAGTGTTCCTGGTGTTGAATGAGCCGAACTGGCCGAACTCGCTCAACCCCTTCTACGTTGCGCATGGGCCTCCTTTTATATTCTCAAGGGGTCACCGACTGGGGGCAACATAGACAAGAAGGGTAAAAATGGAAAAGGATGCGGTAGGTGCAGCTACCGCTACTGTGAATACAGTGCACCCTACCTAACTCTGACGGCAGGGGACAAGGGCATTAAATGCCTGTCTGAGTTGCTTAAACAGTGCAAAAAGTGACCGTTAGGAGCGCCACCGTTTGCCACGATGGCCTTCTCTCCATCTCCGCTTGCCACCTCGCACCCCTAGCTGCACAGCCTCCTGCCACGTGTGCTTGGGAGAGTCCTAGAGCGACACGTTAGCAGGTGTGCTGGAGCGCGGGCACGTAGTGGGGGTTCTCCGCGGCAAGCTCCTTGCCGCGGTCGTCGTCTTGTCATGTTTGGGAGCTTGTCGCTCACCGGACCTTGCCGGGCCGCAGGACGCGTCACGGCAAGCTTCCTATGTATGCCTTGAGTGGCCTTCCCGGCAAGCTCCTCTTGCCGGGGTCTTGTCTCTTCCCGGCAAGCTCCTCTTGCCGGGGCCTGGGTTGGCCTTCCCGGCAAGCTCTTCTTGCCGGGGTCTTGATTGGCCTTCCCGGCAAGCTCCTCTTGCCGGGGTCTTGGTTTGAGTACTTTGTTCTTGAATGGTCTTCAAGGGAACCACGGAGGGTCTTGGCGGTCACCCGGCAAGCCTTGCCGCGGGGCGCTGCAACTGCCCGTGCACGAGTTCGGGGTAATAGGGTACCCCTACTCTAGTACACCGACAAAAACTTTACAAACCAATGAAATAATAGACGTGCAATCACGTCTCAATATCAACCTTTATAATAAAATGCCCAGACCAGGTTTAATTTTCTTATAACGTTGATATGTCCATCTCAACATTATTTTCACCCAACCCATCAAATGTATCTATTTATGGAAAAGCAAATGGGGTTGTAAATTCTAAGAAAAGTAATTAATGGGTAGCTTGTCCGCAACATTATTTTTTCACACAACCCAGCAAATTGTTGTGTTTCGCAAAAAAACTACGTGTCCGCCATAGATTTTGCAGCTGACATTTTTGGCCCATGAAGTTGAAGCCTACGCAAGGCGCTGTCCACTCGGTCAACAAACTCCCTAATTCTCCTAAAATAGTCAGCAAACTCCCTCAAACTCCTAAAAAACTCCCCTAAAAATAACTCATTCAAGAAACGTTTCTGATAGTCGTACCTTTTGGATTTACATCCAACGACCAATGTGCTCCTTTGATCTCTTGTCTTCTTCCTCTAGCTGTGGCAAGGCCATCTGCTCCTTGATAATCCCCAAGTGCAAGGAATCATCGTAGCAATTTCCAAAGGTGGAAGTGATAAGCAAGGAGCTAAAGGTAAGATCAATATTCTCTCAAGTCCGAGCAATTTCCAAACGTTTGCTTCCAACTAGAAACGGGAAATAAAACTATGTTGTAGGTATGAAGAGGATAACTTTGCATGGTATCGGAGAGCTAAAATATAAAAGTAGGTGTTTTTATCATAAAGTTAGAATATATTACTTAAGTATTATAAATAGCGAGTGTGGAACTATGATGGGTCGGTGTGTGGAATTGTCCTAAGCAATTGTTAACAAGATCGGTAATCATTATTGTAGTTTCATATGAGGGAGAGGCATAAGCTAACATGCTTTCTCTTCTTGGATAATATGCACTTATGATTGGAACTCCACCAAGCATCCACAACTACTAAAGATCATTAAGGTAAAACCCAACCATACCATTAAAATATTAAGTCCCATTTATCCCATACGCAACAACCCCCTTACTCGGGTTTATGCTTCTGTCACTCAAGCAACCCACTATAAGCGAATCATGAACATATTGCAACACCCTACAATAGGAATCCCTCACGCTTGCGTGACACGGAGGGCACCATAGGACAACACCAAAATAAAACATACAACTCATACCAATATAGATCATCAATCAACCCAAAGACAAAGGATATCTACTCAAAACATCATAGGATGGCAACACATCATTGGATCATAATATGTGGCATAAAGCACCATGTTCAAGTAGGATTCTAGCGGGGTGCGGGAGAGTGGACCGCTGAAAAGAGATGAGGATGATGATGATGGTGGTGATGTTGATGAAGGCGATCACCGCAGTGATGATTCCCCTCCCGATGGCACTCCGGCGCCACCGAGAGAGAGAGGAGGAGAGGTTCTCCCCCTTGTGTTTCTTCCTCCATGGACTCCCCCTGGTTGGGGAGATGTTCTACCTCTGGTGCTTGGCCTTCATCTCAATGATGGCCCCAATGAGGTCCTCCCCCATGGCCTTCGATGATGATGGCCCCCTCTGGCAGGGTGCCAGACAGGGCTTGGATTGATTTCTCGTGGCTATAGAGGATTGTGGCGGCGAAACTTCCGATCTCTCTTCTGTTCGATTTTTTTATGGATTTATAGGAGGGGTTGGAGTTGGTTTCACGTCAAGGGGGCCCACAGGAAGACCACGAGGCAGGGGGCGTGGCCTAGGGGGGCGCCCTCCACCCTCGTCGTGGCCTCAGGACTCCCCTCTGGTAGCTTTTCGTTCAAATATTTTTTATATTTTCCAAAAATATTCTCCGTTGATTCTCAGCTTATTCCAATAACTTTTATTTCTTCACAAAAACAACACCACGGTAGTTCTACTGAAAATAGCGCCAGTCCGGGTTAGTTCTAATCAAATCATACCAAAATCATGTAAAAATATTATAAACATGGCATGAATACTTCATAAATTATAGATATGTTGGAGACGTATTAGCATCCCCAAGCTTAATTCCTGCTCGTCCTCGAGTAGGTAAATGATAAAAGAAATAATTTATGAGGTGTGAATACTTGCAAGTGCACAAGTTTGATCAATGATAATTTCAGTCACTTTTACTAGCATCATTATATATCATAACAGTAGCTCAACTCATAAAACTTTTCATGATCAAGTAACAAGCTATTGAAAAGTGACATGATAAAGTATAGATCATAAACTTTCTTGAAAACTAACAAACCATGCTCTTAGTCATCAAACAATTGCAATTCATCTTATTTTCAGGAAGGGTCTATGTAAGAGCTTTGATTTAGCAAACTCCACATACTCAACTATCATTTAATCTTTCACAATTGCTAACACTCACGTGATATTTATGGGTTCAAAGTTTTAATCAGACACAGATAAAGATAGGGGCTGATAGTTTCGCCTCCCAACCTTTTACCTCAAGGGTAATGTCAGCAATAATACTTTATGAAAACCTACATCCAAGTGGACATATATATCCGGATCACTCCAACACAAAGTGCTTGCCAAAGGAAAAAGTGTAAAAAGGATAGGTGATGATCACCATGACTCTTTTATAAAGGTAGAAGATAAAAGTAAAGGATAGGCCCTTTGCAGAGGTAAGCAGAGGTTGTCATGCGCTTTTATGGTTGGATGCACAAAATCTTAATGCTTATGTAGCCGTTGCTTTTATTTCTTCCATATCGCAAGTTCGTATAAAGCTTATTCTCTTCGCACTAATAGATCATACATATTTATAGATCAATTTTTATTGCTTGCACCGATCAAAAACTTACTTGAAGGATCTTAATCAATCCATAGGTAGGTATGTTGGACTCTCATGGCAAAACTGGTTTAAGTGATGTTTGGAAGCACAAGTAGTATTTCTACTTGGTGCAAAGAATTTGGCTAGCATGAGAGGGAAAGTCAAGCTCAAAATGTTGGATGAGACCAGACAATATAACATCTGTTGGGATATAGAAAAACATTACCCATTAAGTTGTCTTCCTTGTCCAACATCAACTTTTTAGCATGTAATATTTTAATGGGTGCTCACAATTACAAAAGATGTCCAAGATAGTATATTTCTATGTGAAATCTCTCTTCCTTCAATATTCTTTCATGAATTGTTCAAGTGACCAATTCTGTGTTTGCTAACTTTCAATAAATTTACCACATATACTTATTATGTGTGAAGTCATTACTCCCCATGGTATAAGCATATGAAACATATATAAATTCAGATTTATGATATTCAATTCATTCAACCATTTACTCATAGGATATACGTGAAGCACGTGAGTAAATGACAAACTACTCCAAAATGATATTAGTGAAGAACACTGAGTAGTCAAATAATTAACTAGCCATGGGAGGACTCTCTCTCATTCAAGATTTCAGATCCAATGATTTATCCAAACAGAAAGTAAAATGAAAATACGCTCCAAGCAAAACACATATCATGTGACGAATACAAATATAGCTCCGAGTAAGGTATACCGATGGTTTTGAAGACGAAAGAGGGGATGCCTTCCAGGGCATCCCCAAGCTTAGGCGCTTGAATCTTCCTTGAATATTACCTTGGGGTGCCTTGGGAATCCCCAAGCTTAGGGTCTTTCCACTCCTTATTCTCCTCATATCGATATCTCACCCAAAACTTGAAAACTTCAATCACAAAAAACTTAACGGAACTTCGTGAGATGGGTTAGTATGATAAAGAGTAAACCATTCAATTTGGTACTGTCAAAGACAAGATTCATCATTTTCCTCACACAATGACTACTGTACCATATCATTTCTACAATTTATATTGAGAAATATAAGCCATAGAAACTAGAAAACAAGCAAATTATGCATCGAAAACAAAATCTGCCAGAAACAGAACAGTCTGTAATGATCTAAACAGCAACCATACTTCTACTACTCCAAAAATACAGAAAATTTAGGAAAACCTGTGCAATTTGTGTACCAATCCATTGCAAAAATATCAGATCAAAATCACGATTTTGCGAATTATCAAAACTAATTTACTGCATGTTAAAGTTTCTGATTTTCAGTAGGATAAACACAACTATCATAGTAAGCTATCCTAAAGGTTTAACTTGGAACTTTATTGAAAAAAAAGCTATAAAACATGAGTAATACAGTATCTTAATCATGTGAACACACAAAAACAGTAAGGGTAAATATTGGATTGTCTCCCAACAAGCGCTTTTCTTTTATGCCTTTTAGCTAGGCATGATGATTTCAATGATGCTCACATAAAAGATAAGAATGAAAACATAATGAGAGCATCATGAAGCATATGACTTGCACATTTAAGTCTAACCCACTTCCTATGCCTAGGGATTTTGTGAGCACACAATTTATGGGAAAAAGAATCAACTAGCATAGGAAAGGCAAAATAAGCATAACTTCAAAACTTTAAGCACATAGAGGGGAAACTTGATATTATTGCGATTCCAACAAGCATGTATTCCTCCCTCATAATAACTTTCAGTAGCATCGTGTGTGAATTCAACAACATAACCACCACATAAAGCATTCTTTTCATGATCTACAAGTACAGAAATTTTACTACTCTCCACATGAGCAAAATTCTTCTTATTTAGAATAGTGGGAGCAAACTCAACAAAATAAATATCATGTGAGGCATACTCCAATTGAAAATTAAAATCATGATGAAAAGTTTCATGGTTAACATATTCCTTTATAGCATTCATGTCATCACAATAATCATCATAGATAGCAACTTTGTTCTCATAATCAATTGGAACCTCTTCTGAAATAGTGGAATCATTACTAACTAAAGTCAAGACCTTTCCAAATCCACTTCCATAAATATCATACTAAGATTCAACACTCTCCAAAATAGTGGGATCATTACTTCCTAAAGTTGACACTCTTCCAAACCCACTTCCATGATAATCTTATTCATACACCAAAAGAATTAAGTGAAGTTTATGGAGCATTCTACAATTAATATAGATTAACCAATATCCAAGATCAAAATATATAAGTGAAGCACACGAAGCATTCTATAAAACCATAATCAAAAGATTTAAGTGAAGCACATGAAGCATTCTATAAATCAATGAAGGGCTATCTCATACTAACATGGTTCTTAAAGAAAATGAAAAACACAAAGGACACAAATCATGTGAACAAAACAAAAACCAAGGTATACCGATAATTGTTGAAGAAGAAAGATGGGATGCCATCCGGGGCATCCCCAAGCTTAGATGCTTGAGTATCCTTGAAATATTACATGGGGTGCCTTGGGTATCTACAAGCTTGAACTCTTGCCTCTATTTATTCTTCTCACATCGATAACTCCTCGTTCTTCGAACACTTCATCCACACAAAACATAACAAAAAACTTTGTGAGATCCGTTAGTATAATAAAGCAAATCACTACATTTAGGTACTGTTTCAAACTCATTACACTTTAATATTATCATTATATCTAATGTATTCCAACTTCACCATGGTTCATACCACCCGATACTACCCATAGATTCGTCAAAATAAGCAGACAACATATAGAAAACAGAATCTGTCAAAAACAAGACAGTTTGTACTAATCTGGAAATTTCGTATACTTATGTAACTCCAGAAATTATAAAACAAATACTAACAATTAAACAAATTTTATATAAGTACTGTGCAAAAAGTTTCAGACCCGTTTGACTTTCCAGTAAAAAATGTAAATTCACGCGCTACAGCCAAAGTTTCTGTTTTTGCACTGCACATAGTAAACAAGCAATCAAATCATCCTAAAATCAAAGATTGGCACATTATTTTTATAATACAATGGATATATACAAGGGGATAATTAATTTCAGATAAACTTCCATGAAAAATTCTACGTTGTTTCCGTAAGCATGAACACAAGTGTTCAAGGTCGACCCTCACTTCTCCAATGCATAACTTTCCAATCACTTCTCTTTTGAAAAAAGTTTTTAGACATAAGAGGCAATTAATTTTTATTCAAAAAATGTATGTTTCACCCACAACTAAACGGAAACAAAAGGGAAAACAAAATGTACTTAGTGAAGAAAGCAAACAAGCATACACAAAAATATCAACCCCACGCTATTGCTCCCCGACAACGGCGCCAGAAAAGAGCTTGATAATCCCCAAGTGCATGGAATCATCATAGAAATTTCCAAAGGTGGAAGTCATAATCATGCAGTCTCGAATCTACAAGGAGCTGAAGGTAATATCAATATTCTCTCAAGTCCTATCTGCCACTGATGCGACTCTACGTACACCGAACATTTGCTTCCAACTAGAAACGGGAAATAAAACTACGTTGTGGGTATGAAGATGATAACTTTGCATGGTATCAGAGAGCTAAAATATAAAAGTAGGTGCGGTTATAATAAAGTTAGAATATATTACTTTAGTATTATAAATAGCGAGTGTGGAATAATAATGGGTCGGTGTGCGGAATTGTCCTAAGCAATTGTTAACAAGATAGGTAATCATTATTGTAATTTCATATGAGGGAGAGGCATAAGCTAACATACTTTCTCTTCTTGGATCATATGCACTTACGATTGGAACTCTAGCAAGCATCCGCAACTACTAAAGATCATTATGGTATAACCCAACCATAGCATTAACATATCAAGTCCCCTTTATCCCTTACGCAACAACCCCCTTACTCGGGTTTATGCTTATGTTACTCAAGCAACCCACTATAAGCGAATCATGAACGTATTGCAACACCCTACAACGGGAATCCCTCACGCTTGCTGACACGGAGGGCACCATAGGACAGCACCAAAATAAAACATACAACTCATACCAATCTACAACATCAATTAACCCAAAGACAAAGGATATCTACTCAGAACATCATAGGATGGCAACACATCATTGGATCATAATATGTGGCATAAATCACCATGTTCAAGTACGGATTACAGCGGGGTGCAGGAGAGTGGACCGCTGAAAAGAGATGAGGATGATGATGATGATGGTGATGTTGATGAAGACAATCACCGCGGTGATGATTCCCCTCCCGATGGAACTCCGACGCCACTGAGAGAGAGGAGGAGAGGTTCTCCCCCTTGTGCTTTTTCCTCCATGGGCTCCCCCCTGGTTGGGGAGATGTTCTCCCTCTGGTCCTTGGCCTTCATGGCGATGATGGCCCCTCTGAAATCCTCCTCCATGGCCTCCGGTTATGATGGCCCCCTCCGGCAGGGTGCCAGAGAGGGACTAGATTGATTTCTCGTGGCTACAGAGGCTTCCGGCGGTGGAACTTCCGATATCTATTATGTTCTGGGGTTCTTAGGATTTATAGGAGGGGTTGGCGTCAGTTTCACATCAAGGGGGCCCACAGGGAGACCACGAGGCAGGGGCGCGCCCTAGGGTGGGCGCCCTCCACCCTCGTGGTGGCCTCGGGACTCCCCTCCAGTAGCTTTTCGTTCCAATATTTTTTATATTTTCCAAAAATATTGTTCGTTGATTTCCAAAGCATTCCAAGAACATTTATTTCTGCACAAAAACAACACCATGCTAGTTCTGCTCAAAACAGCGTCAGTCCAAGTTGGTTCTAATAAAATCATACCAAAATCATGTAAAAATATTATAAACATGGCATGAATACTTCATAAATTATAGATACGTTGGAGACGTATCACTCCCGCATTCGTCAGCCAGCGAAGCTGCCTCACACGCCTTGCTGCCAAGCACTACAACATCAGCGGCAGGGCCATCTTGCCACCCCTCCCCCTGTTCCCCCTACCCCCACGCCTCCCATTATTCTTCGATGGCGGCAGCCACACACCGCAGTCGAGTCAGTGTGGCACCCCGGCTCAGAGCAACCAGTTTACCTTGCATTGCCAACCCAGAGATCAAGTCTTCTGGCAACAAACAACATCTTGGTACAGAAAACGACCTCTTTATTGATGCTAGCGGAAACATAGTGTGATATTACATCAAGTAGCGAGGCCAAGCAGCACACATGGTGCGGCTAAACAATATGTACATTATTTAGTGAACATAAAGTGGCGTCGATCACGACAACTACGCCGTAGCGGAACGACGATGAAGCGGGACTCCATAGCATAGGGACACCAATGTGGACACGATCTAGACACGACAACACTCTGATCCAGTTAGACTTTCCTGAAAGCTGGCATAACACGCAACATCAGTACATTGAATCTACTTGCAAGCTCACAACAAGCATATACATAATAGCAAACAATATCATGACATTTAATCAAGTTGAATGCAGATAAAAACATACTACTGATGCAATGCAAACAAATTTGTGCACCGAGTTCATCAGACTCTCTTACCAACGGGTGACCTCGTAACCAAACGGTGATCATTCATGGATCACAAATGAAACCAACACTTTGGTTTCTACAACTACAGTCTCACCAACCTCATCATAACTTAACCAGTGCCAAACATATGACTTAGTGTGCAAGATTACTTATTAATGTTGATCCATGGTGTGACTTACTCACGAGTTGTGTCCGTAACCGAGGACGTGGTAGCCAATAGATTTAAATAACACTCTGCAGAGGTAGTACACTGGACCCACATCACGGAATCCATGGCCTCGCACTCCCATTCGGGTGGACCAACGATATTCCAACGGAACCCTCCCATTGCCATTACACTCCCCCGGCCACTCTGACTCACTCCCCACTGGGCTAAGTCATGGGTGGCCCCGTGCCTACCAAAGGCATCAACGGCCACCGTCATGGCAAACTTAAATAGTCCCAAATGGGGACAAGGTACCATAACAACGACGAGCACACAAAATTATGTCTGCTTACCGGGCTAGGGTACCACACACCCATAACCTTCCCTCGTTGGAGGCACTGACCAGAGGCATGACAACGGACCGAATAAAGGCCTTCCCATAAAGGCAAATGTGGTTGCACTGCGAAAAACTTGATTCAATAGAACCGTGACTCGATCAACTTTATGTTCAAGTTCAATTAACATCAGGTTTAACTTGAAATGAAAATACTCGATTCACCATATGCCATGATCATGCAACCATTCGATGTGCATCACATATAACTTAGAATAAATAGATCAACATCATCAAAATTTCTACTTGCACGAGTCATCACTAAACTTTACTGATTCTTTTTCATTGGTTATTAGCACTCACCATTTTTAGTTATAGCATTATCATATGAAACCAAGCCATCATATAAGAAAATAACACCTATACTAGTCATATCATAGCCATAGCAAAAATCACATAATCAAACTACTCATGCTAGCTCACACTAGTCTAGGTACTCACTTCTATAAACTAGCATTTTACTCATGACAAAATAACTAGCATAAGCATTACTCATTAAATAATTATATGCATGAAATAAAGCATTTTCAAGTTGGAAAAATCACGAATATTGCAATGACACCATGAAGATGTTGGTGTGGCTTGCCTTAGTTCAGAGAAGGTTCACACTCCTCCAGGTTCTCCTCAAGACAAGCTTCTCCCTCTGAAAATAAATAAAATCACAAATAGAAAATATCAAGAACACTTCTGAAAATCACCAGAAAATCTAGACAGCAGAGGAAACTCTCATTCTTTGTGTGCTGCTAAATCTTTTCAATAGGAACACAATGCAAAAAGAATCAACTCATTTGGAGTTATGGTTAAAAAGTTATAGCTGGTCAAAGTTTCTGGTCAAAATTTGAATAAAAAGAAAACCAGGAGGTGACGTCGATGGTGTATTCCAGGAATACGCCATCACTCATATCGCTTTGGGTGTGAGCAGTGAGGCCAACAGTGGGCCCCACGCGTGAGGTCAGGGAGAGAGAGGGATAAAAACATAGGCAGGCGGCGCTTTGCCGGCGCGTTCTCCGGCGAGGAGTGCCCGACGGCCAGATCCAGAGGGATAGAAAGAGAGGGGGGTCGAGGCGCACCTACCTGCACCCATAGTTTTGCTAGAGGTTGTCAGACGGGGTGGGAAAGAGCTTCGTTGAAGATGACGACGACGTGGGGCTGCACCAGGGGCTCCAACGGGGTCGGACGGCAACAGTGAACCACCAGAGAGTCGCATGTGGAGTGGATGGAGCTCGAGAGGCATCGGAGTGAGGAGGAGGAGCTACGGGGATCGCCGGTGAGCTTGGGTTGGGGTGGCGGCCAGAGGCCTGCCCGGCCGGGCTGCGGCTTAGCTACGGGCTTGTGGAGGCTGGGTGACTGTCCGGTGATGCTTGAAGAGGCTGGAGATGGCTGTATTTATAGGCGAGCGAGGAGAGGGGGATCGGGCTTCATTGGAGTTCTCTAGAAGTGGCGCCCGATGAAGAACGATGTCAGCAAGAGTGGGAGAAGGCGATGCAGCTCACGCGACCACTATGGGGGGGAGGAGGGGGACGAAGACGAGCACAGGAGCGCGGGTGGCGACGAGCATAGTGGCACGGGCGCACTATACGCTTGGCCGCGTTGTGCCCATGCCCGCTGCGGCGAGCTCCAGCATCAGCAAGCGCCAGGGAAGAGTTAATGGCGCCGGGACGACGATTGTGGTGAAGTTTGGCAAGGTGCGATGGGCTGGGAAGCAAGCACGAGCTCAACAGAGGCTCGGACGCGACACAGAGCATGTCGTCGCATGCCAGCACGCTTGGTCGAACACGGTCACCGCGTGAACTTTGGCATCATGTCGTGCCTTGCATTAATTTCATGTCTGGCATGTAGTCCTTGGTGGTTTGAGTTGTTCCAAAGCTTTGAGTTGATCACAGGTGCTCTATATGCGTGGGCTTCTTCGTGGTAAGTGTCTGGATAGTAACTTGTGAGGTTTACTGGGAGAGATCCAGGAAGTGTTTAGGGCTGAGATTTAGGGTTTAGAGGTTACTTAGGAGGGTAATGAAGCTCAAGAAAAATCAGCCTCATCGGATCAAGGAAAAGTATACTTGCTGTAGAAGGTGCCTTTTTTGTCCAGAACAGAAATAATTTTTTGTATCAAAAATATTCCAAAAATTGATCCAATATTTTTGCTCAGGGAGGTGCCCTAGGGTTCAAAGAGTATTTGGGAATTTTCTCAGGATTTTAGGAGCAATAAAAATAATGGTTTCTTTGGAGCACAAGTTTCTGAACTAAATTTTAGAGAAGAAAATGAATATTTTTATTTTATGAAAAATTTTCCTTGGGTCATTTTGGGATTTTTTAGAGAAAGAATGATGATTTAGAGATGGATGGGTCACTTGGGTGAAAATCGAAGACATGCCCAAGTGTTTAAGTCCATATGATTTGATTCAAAAAACCCAAATTCAAAGAAGAAGCAAATGAAGTCTGGAAAAAGAGAGAAGGCAAAAAATAGGCTGTCACAAACCTCCCCCACTTAGGATGAATCTCTTCCTCGAGATTCGGGTGCTTGGGAAAACAATTCTGGGTAGGTTGTCCTTAAAAATTCCTCTCTTTCCCAGGTTGCTTCTTCCTCGGTGTGATGCTCCCACTGCTCCCACTTGATCACTTTGCTGCGAGTGACTCTTTATGTCTCGTCCAATATTCTGAATGGCCCATCCTCATAGGTTAATTCATTGGCAAGCTATATTTCTACCACATCAGTCCTTTTCTCGGGTGGCGAAATACATCTTATTACTTATGAGACATGGAACACATTGTGTACTTCTGACAATTCCGGTGGCAATTCCAACTGATAAGCAATTGTGCCAACTTTGGTCATAACTGGGAACTGACCAATATATCTGGGTGCCAATTTTCCTCGGTTCTGAAATCTCTTGATTCCCTTCATTGGTGTCACTCAGAGATACACATGTTGTCCGATTTCAAAGCTTATTTGATGGTGTTTTGCAACATAGTAACTCTTTTGTCGAGACTTTGCCAACTGCATTCTATCTCGGATCTCCTTAACTTGCTTTTCAGCCCCCTTTATTAAATCAGTTCCAAAAATGCAGCTATCTCCGGTTTGAGACCAGTTTAATGGAGCGCGGCACTTACGACTGTACAAAGCTTCATATGGGGACATCTTCAGACTGGTCTAGAAACTGTTGTTGTATGAGAACTCCGCATATGGCAGACAATCTTTCCACTTGGGTCCATGGGCTAAAGCACATGCTCGAAGCATATCTTCAAGTGTTTATTTACTCGCTATGTCTGGCCGTCTGTCTGAGGGTGAAAGGCTGTGTTGTACTTAAGGGAGGTCCCCAAGGCTTGATGGAGGCGTGACCAGAATGGGAAGGTAAAGAGTGAACCTCGATCTGAAGTGGTCGTTCTTCGCACTCCAAGCAAACTGAATATCCTGGACACATGTAACTGTGCGAGTTGATCGGCTCAATATGTGGTGCGGATGGGAATAAAATGAGCTACCTTAGTCAGCGCGTCCACCACGACCCATACTGCATCATTGCCTAGGTGTGTCCTAGGTACACCGGTGATAAAGTCCATGCGGACGCCATCCCATTTCCGTTGCGGAGCGGGTAGAGGTTGGAGAAGTCCGGCGGGTTTCTAGTGTTACGCCTTCACTTTGTTGCATACATCGCAACAAGTGACAAAGTATGCGATGCCTTTTTTCATTCCATCCCACCAAAATATCTACCAAAGGTCTTCGTACATTTTGGTACCTCTTGGGTGAATTGAACAAGAGGATTCGTGTGCTTCTGCCAAAATCTTCTTTCTCAGCACTACAAAAAAAAGACACATCCGTGACATTTTGGGACGAACGAATTTTTTTTCTGTCATACTTATGACACTTCTATGACGATAATTGTGACAAAACCCGGTATCATCATAGATGTGGTGGGCTCCTACTTCTATGACAAAAAATCATGAAAAAAATGGGCTTTTCGTCCTGGGCGGGCTGGAGACGCAGCTGCATGATATTCTTTGGGTCGTCCATGACGGAAAAAACCATGGTAGAACCGAGGGCGAGGAAAATTTCAGGGAGTTCCCGGATACGGTGGGTAGTCGGGGGCCAAGCGATGCACGTTTCTCTCCTACATGTACGCACGTGTGTGCAAGGCGTTGACTCTAACTAAACCCGAGCGAGGCATTGGGCTCTAACTGCACCCGAGCGATTTCACTGCAGGCTACACGTTACTGAACCCGAGTGATCGGTCGATGGCTATTAACTGAACCCGATCGAGTGATTCCTTCACTACTGCTGCTAACTGAAGCCGATCGATGTTGTCTCTATGGATGAACAGTGAGCGTTGCAGGGGGGTGGATGAACAGTGAGCGGTGGGGGTGGATAAACAGGACCCTGTGGCGTTGCCTCTAGATGAACAGGACCCCGATCAATCGAGCCGGTTGGGGCTGGATGAACAGGACCCCGTGGAGGGCTGGATGAATAGGATGACCCCGTGGAGGGCTGGATTGACAGTAGACGGTGGAGGGGTGCCCGTGGAGGGGTGGTTGAACAGTAGCTGGTGGAGTAGCGCGTGGTTGAGGCAGGATGAACAGAAATCCGTGGAGGCTGGAGGAGGTTGACGGTGGAGATGTACAGTATCCCATGGAGTCCCATTTTGCGGTACGCCACACCCCTCCTGATCAACAAGACCCCCATTTCGACCGTCGCACTCCAACACAAGTTCGCTTCGTCCGTTTTGCGGTATGCCACCCCCCTCCCGTTCAGCAGGACCCCCATTTCGACGTAGGAGGTCTGTTT
Source organism: Triticum dicoccoides (assembly GCF_002162155.2). NCBI lineage: Eukaryota > Viridiplantae > Streptophyta > Magnoliopsida > Poales > Poaceae > Triticum > Triticum dicoccoides. The sequence continues at coordinate 367,694,450 of NC_041387.1, read as the reverse complement.
CCTTCATTTTGCGGTACGCCACACCCCTCCCGATGAACAGGATCCCGTTTCGAACGTGGCCAGTCGAACACAAGGCCATTTCCTCCGTTCTGCGGTACGTCAGGCCTCATTTCCATCGCCTGTTCCGTCCAAGCCGGTTGGCTCCCACGCGTTCCATTGCCTCCCGATGAACACGACGCATTCTGTTACCTCCGCATGAACATGACGCATTCCGTTGCCTCCCCATGAACACGACGATGATGCAGTTTCTCCGTTCTGACCCAGCCATGTACACGAGCCCTGGCCGTACATATGCGCGAGTAGGCGTTTGAGACCCTGCCCGTATGTACATATGTGGCCGTATTTTCTTTCTTGCACCCTGGCCGTTGTACGTACGTGTACACGCTACGTGCGCGCCTCTACTACAACAGGTGCGCGCCTCTACAACGACCAGTATGTATGTACACGTTCGTGACCAGAATGACAACACTACATACACTTCGACTAGGTGGGTCCCGACTGTCAGGCATTTCCTTGCCTGTGAAGATGTAGCTGGTCGGTCCCAGCAGTCAGGGGCCGAATCATTTTTTTTTTGCCCGGACGCACTTCCTTGCATGCGAAGATGTAGTTGGTGGATCCCAGCAGTCAGGGGGAAACGTTTTTTTCGCGAAATACGGTGGCCCGTCCGGTGGGTCCCCGCTTTCAGGTGGAGGAATAATTATTTTGCGCGTAATAAGGAGGCACTTCCTTGTTGTGGTCGTGGACCCAGCTGTCAGCCTCTCCACATACAGTCCACATCCGATGGAAGCCATTCCTTGACCACGTTGACTACGCCGCGCCGAGAGCACCAGGGCGGTGGACGACTGCGAGGCCTAGGAAGGGGACAACATGGAACCGGGGAAGACGCGGTAGTGGATGCCCATGCGTAGAGGAGTACGGGGGTTCACTGGTTCGCTGCGGTATGAGGCTGCCGTGCAGAATAACAGGGGGTGTGGGTGAGTAGAGGGATGGCCTGGCCGGCGTGGGAGTAATAGGGGGCGGTGAGGCCTCCGCCGCATCGCAGCCGGCCACGGGAGGCAGGAACACGAGGCACGACCTGCGCAGGTTTGGGCGGCTGGAGCAAGAATACCATAGGTTGAAGAAGCACTATGGCCGTTGGATGGACATCGTACGATCACTGGAGCTAGAATCATGCATATTGACTAAGTTGACAAAGCCCTCCGTCCCCGTCAACTTAGTAGGCCCACAAGTCAGTCTGCCACTATACTGGGTTCCAGCTAATTGGGGGGTATTCATTTTTTTGTGCGAAATAAGGAGGCACTTCCTTGCGTGTGAAGATATAGCTGGTGGGTCCGAGCTGTCAGTGGCGGTAACGTTTTTTTCGTGAAATATAGAGGCCCTTTCGATGGGTCCCTAATGTCAGGTGGAGGAATCATTATTTTGCGCGTAATAAGGAGGCATTTCCTTGCATGCGGCCGTGGACCCAGCTATCGGCCTCTCCACGTACTGTCCACTTCAGATGCATGTCGGTTGTTGACCATGTTGACCAGGCCGCGCCAAGAGCACCAGGGCGGTGGACGACGGTGAGGCCTAGGAAGGGAACGACACGGAGGCAGGGAAGACTTGGCAGTTGTTTCCCACGCGGAGGGGAGTACGGCTGTATGAGGGTTTACTGGTTCGTCTGCCATCGCCGGAGAATAATAGCAGGTGTGGTTGAGTAGAGGGTTGGCTAGGCCAGCGATGGGAGTACGGTGGGGTGGTGAGGCCTGCGCGGCAGCACAGCCAGCCGCGGGGAGGAGGGAGCAGGCAGTCCCGCCGGCGCTTGTTTGAGCGGCTAGAGCAGGAAGAGCAGAGATTGAAGAAGCACGACGGCCGTTGGATGGACATCGTACGGTCACTGGAGCGAATTGTTCATATTGACTAAGTTGACAAAGCCCTTCGTCCCCGTCAACTTAGTAGACCCACAAGTCAGCCTACCACCATGGTCGGTCCCAGCTAGCAGGGGGAGTATTCATTTTTTGTGCGTAATAAGGAGGCACTTCCGGTTGGTCCGAGTTGATAGCGGGGGGAATGTTTTTTCATGAAATACGGTGGTCCGTCCGATGGGTCCCAGCAGTCAGGGGGAAACATTTTTTCGCGAAATACGGTGGCCCGTCCGGTGGGTCCCAGCAGTCAGGGGGGAAACGTTTTTTTCACGAAATACTAGTGGCCCGTCCGGTGGGTCCCTGCTGTTAGGTGGAGGAATAATTATTTTGCACGTAATAAGGAGGCACTTCCTTGCGGCTGCCGTGGACCCAGATGTCAGCCTCTCCACGTACAGTACTCTTCCGATGGAAGTCGGTCGTTGACCACATTGACCACGCCACGCCGAGAGCACCATGGCGGTGGACGACGGCGAGGCATAGGAAGGGGACGACGCGGAGCCGGGGAACACGCGGCCGTGGATGCCCACGCGGAGAGGAGTACCAGGGTTCACCGGTTCGGCTGCGGTGTGAGGCTGCCATCGCCGCAGAATAACAGGGGGAGTGGGTGAGTGGAGGGATGGCCTGGCCAACGGTGCGAGTAGTATGGGGGCGGTGAGGCCTCCGCGACAGCATAGCCGTCCACGGGAGGCAGGACCATGCGGCATGACCGGCGCTGCTTTGGGCGGCTGGAGCAAGAAGACTAGAGGTTAGAAGCACTACGGCCGTTGTATGGACATCGTTGACCACGCCGCGTCGAGAGCACCAGGGTGATGGACGACGGCGAGGCCTACGAAGGGAATGACTCGGAGCCGGGGAAGACACGGCAGTGGCTGCCCATGCGGTGGAGAGTATGAGGGTTGACTGGTTCGGCTGCCATCGCCAGAAAATAACAGGAGGTCTGGCTGAGTAGAGGGATAGACAGGCGAGGGATGCGAGTATGATGGGGCCGTGAGGCCTGCCCGGCAGCACAACCGTCCATGGGAGGCGGGAGCAGGCGGTTCCGATGGCGCTGGTTTGGGCGGCTGGGGCAGGAAGATTAGAGACTGAAGAGGCACGATTGTCGTTAGATTGACATCTAACGGTCTGACGCTGGTGGAGTCGATTGTTGACCAAGTTTCTTTTTGGAGAAACCTTGTGTACACATGAACATAGTACGCCCACAAGTCAGCCTCCAAATCTGTGGCAGACAACATAAAGCCCGTTTGCTATTGTTTATAATTTGCATCCCATTTGCTAATTCTTAAGTAATTTATTACAGCCCATTTTCTGCCCAGGACCACGGTCAAAAAGTTCAACCTTATTTTGCATATTTTCGGTGGAGTCCAAACTGTTGTAATCCCTAAATGATAAACATTTTTTAAGAACTTATTGATTTGCCAAAAAATTGTTTTGTTTTTGTAAGCATATAAGACGTGGGACAATTAAGTTGGTTTAAAGGGAAAACCAGTGGTAAAAAAATCAGCGCTGGGTGGGAAAAAACAACAAGAGTAAGGATGTAAATATGAAAAGGGAATTTTATGGTTTTTTAATGTAATGATACGTGTATATGAACTAGTAAAACTATAGGTAGAGATTAGAAAACAGATGTAGGACATGCGTTTCAAGAGGATAATAGAACTGGGTTGTGTGTTTGATTCAGTAAAAAAAACTGCCTGTGGATGTAATAAGACAAAATATAACTAACGCTGGCGGGCCAGAGGCCAGTAGATACCTGCTGGATCTTTCTACCCCATTGTCGTCATGGGTTGGGCCTGTTAAAAAAAACCAACCCTGGGCAGTCTACAACACAGTTGAAACTTGCTCGACATGAAAAAACAATATACATGCTCAATAAACGAGAGAATTCTGCAAGTACAGACTAATAACTGGGATGCAGCAGGGATATTTTTTTTCATCATGATAATAAGTGCATGCACTTGTTTCTAAAAAACTGGAGAACTGGGAATTCGAACGGCAGGTGCTTATGCTACCAATCAAATAAAAATCAGGTGCCTGAAAATTCGTTTCGAAACAAATGATTCAGCTTTATATCCGCGTCGACCCTCGGCATGATGGTTGGAAGCAAATGCAAGTTCCTACCAAAAGATCGTTAACAACAATACCAACTTGCGGACGACAAGGTAGTACAACTACCAATACCAAACTAACTTATAATCTTTTTACTCCTGGCCCTAGTTTTCGTTGGGTAGAAAATCTTGCTGAGGACCAGCTCCCGTTCCTTCTCTTGTTCCAGGTCCCTGAGGTGGTACTGGTGCATCACCCAATTGGTCCTATGCTCATCAAAGTTCTTGTTGGTGTGCAGCACAAGAACCTTTTTTTGCCTGTCTGCCGGCCATTGACCATCACCGGCAAGGTATTGCCGGTCTTGTGCCACATCGCGTGCATGCCACACTACGAATGTATCTTGCGACGCGTCCACGTGCCCCTTTTGATAGCCCTGGAATTGCGCTGGAAGAAATGCTTCCTTAGTCCACTCAGTGTGATACCTATAGTATTGTGGAATACAGGTTTTAGTGTACGTACTTGGCATTTTCATAACATCTTTGGCATGTTGCAGTCACTTGTTTCACTTTTTATTAACTGTCAAATTGTAATTGCTTCACCAGGTGTACGTCTAAAAACAAAAAAAAGCTATAAACAAAGGAATATGTTTGTGCAAGTATACTGCCGATCGATGTCTTACCTGGAAGTTTCTCAGGTTGGGTGTAGAATATGCCGTGCTTGCTGTCGATGGTTGGTATGAACAAATCGATGAGAGACTAAAATCTCGCGCTATCAGCACTCACTTTGGCCTCAAGGTGCTCGATCAGCTCCTGATCTATGGGATCGAACTTGACGCCAGCCGGCAGCACCGGCCAATCCTTCTTCGACTTGCATAGGTAATTCCAGTTATATGGTACTCAATGTATGATCAGTCGACTGTTTTAAGTGAATGATGAAAGATTTCGACAGAAAAGTGGTACTCCAAATCTGAAGTCCAGAATACCCGAACACGCCGCAGGGATTCTTGTGTCACCTCACGTGCAGCATGTTGTCACGTCAATTCATGTGTGGACATGATGAATAATTGGACCAACTTATACTAGTACTGCTACTGTACTGCTTACTAGTCGTATTTAGTGTCACAATTTATACATAGGTTTAACTAACAAGTACGCACTTGAAGCTTAACTGATATATATATATAGGGTGGCACTATTCTAATACCAGGATTAGAATAGTTATTTGGATCACGATCTAACTATATAGGCCCGATTCGGTGTTCTCGAACTCCCGAACCCGCCGGAACAAAAAACAACGAATGACCGTCCCCACCTCCCATGATCCCCACCTCCCGCACTTCCTCGATCCCCACCTCCCACCCATTGACCTGTCGGCACCAGCCCCTGGAACCGCCGGCGCCGCCGGCGCCTGTAACCCCGAGCACCACTCTGCCAGATCTCGCTGTCGCGCGACCTCTTAGCGCCGCCTCCCCCGCCTCCTCCTGGCACTAGCACCACTGACCTGTCTACGCCTGACGCGCCGCTGCCCCCCAAGCCTCCTCCGAGCGTGGGGCCGTCGGCGCCCCTGCCTGCTTCCGGCGGTGCGAGGACGCCGCCATCGCCCCTCCCCACCCCACCTCCTCCTGGCCCGCTGGCGACCCTGCCTCTTCTTGTGCGAGACCGGCACGCCGGGCCCCTGCCTACTTCCGGTGCGAGGCCCCAATATTCTTCCTGCATGCCACCAGGATCCAGTTGCTGCACTTCCTCCATGGCCATGCTTGGCTTTGAGCCCAACCGCCACAACCGCGTGCAGTCCAGGGAAACCTTCCATCATAGTCCCCAGCTTGCTGCTGATGCAGATGCAGTCAATCCACCTCCTCGGTGTTGAGGTCTTCCACCAAGGCAAGCTTGTTGTGCTCGAACCTGCGTGAGGATGTAGCGGGCCGGACTGTGAAGATGCAGCAGGTCAGACTATGAAGAAAAAGTAGGTAGATATATTTCTCCTCCGGTAGGTATGTAGGCCACCGCCTCATCAAGCAAGGGCCTCCCTGGCCTGCAGAGCCACCTCTACACCATAGCATCGTTCCACTCGATGCCCTGCCTCACCTGCTAAAGTGGAAGTTCAGTTTTGCTTGCAAGATCCGGTCACCTGAGAGACAGGGCAGCTTCAACCGCGTCTCGGGTTCCTCAGCAAGTGCATGAAATTTCTTGGGTGAGCTGCCCGCCGCTGAATAGCTGCCGGGCGATGCAGCAAGGGAGCGACAGGATGGAAGCAGATAGTTGAGAAGCTTCGGGGCTGGGGATGGATCTGGGCTCAAGATGTCGTGAGGTCAGCAGAGGAAGAGCCATTCCCAAAACAGTCGTTCCCGCAGCGCTCCTGGACCTAAACTTTTGTACCTATGGTCGCTGCATCCATTTTGCTAGCTATCGTATTATTGAGTAGAGAAAGTGGTAGGGAGTTGAGAGAACAAGGAATAAATGTGTGGTGGTGGTTACTTCTAGTAGATAAGATGGAGAGATAAGGACCAAAAGGTCTGGTGAAAAAGCAAACATGGTTTTGTGTATAAAAAATTACTATTTGTTTGGAGAAGAGCATACATTAGTACTGCTAGTGCTACTTGCCTTCTATGGACGGTGCACTAGTTAAAGCTTTCTTTGATTGACGGGTGTTGATCTCACGGGAGCTAAATCCAAAACCCTAGCCACACAAAAAAGGGTCGTTTCTCAAAAAATATATTAGAGGTGAAAATTTTCATTTTGCCAAAGATATAGCACCAGGTCAAAGTTTACAAAAATTTCAAAAAAATTGTATCTAAAGAAAAGCAAAAAGTTCAAATAAACATAACACATGACTTTGATATTTTTTTCATAAAAAGAACATTGTTTTACCGATTCAAAAAATGGAAAAAAGTATTTCCAATAAACCAAGAAGTCCAAATTATAAAAATAGAGAAGTTCGATATTTATAAAAAAAACATAGTTTTTCTTCTAACTAAAAATAAAACTAAAGAAGTTCAAATTAAAATAAAAGGAGTAGTTTGATATTTACGGAAAACTCAAATTCTTTCCATTTTCTAGGAAAATAAAAATAAGAAGTTCACGTCCACCTTCATGCACGGTTCAGAATTTATATTGCGGGATGTCCGACCTCCAATTACATATTTTTAAATGTTGTTTTTCACGCCAAAAATTTCCTATTGTTTTTGCACATGTTGGATTCAAGGGAAAATGTGTATAAAAATGTGTGATTTCGAAACTTCAGGTATAACGAACATCGAAGTTCAAACCAAAAAAATGTACACAAAAAAATCATGGAATTCAAAGAATAAAAACTATGGAGTTTCATGAAATAAAATAATAGCACACGAAGTTCATGTTTCAGAAATTTCGAAGTTCACGTGTACCACGTATAGAAGAAAAATATCAAATGAAAAAAGGAACCGCCTAGGCCTTTTCTCCGAAAAGCAAAAAATGCATAAAATGTCGCGACAAAATTCTATGAGAAGTTCAAATTTGAAAACCGAAGCGGGTCAACGTTAAAAAAAATGAAATTTTTAATATCTAAAAGACAAATTTGGACGTTCAAAAAAATTCGAGCAAAAGTTAATAAAAAGTAGTTCAAAAACCTTTATAACGTATTTTCCGTGTTTGTAAAAAAATCGGAGAAGTTCAAATTAAAAAGAGGAGCATTTCAAAAGATTGTATAAAAACCGATTTTCCATATTCTTTAAAAACTAGAAGTTGAAATTAAAATAACGGTGTGTTATCATTGTTCCTATAAAAACCATTTTCCCCGTTACGAACCAATAAAACTGAGAAGTTCAAATTTTCAAAATGGTGAAGTTCGATGTCTATAAGAAATTTTGATTTTTCGCATTATCAAAAAATAAAACCAAAGAAGTTCAAAATTTCAAAACAAAGAAGTTCAAAAAACTCAATTTTCCTCGTTACTAAAGAATAAAACTAAGAAGTTCAAATTAAAATAACACAGAAATTCAAAGTTTATAAAAACCTCAGATTCTCGTTCTAAATAATAACTAATAAGTTCAAATTAAAATAAGGAAACAACAAAAAAAGTTTTAAAAAGATTTTCCTTTTTTTTAAATTCAGATTCCCCCCGATACTAAATATTAAACCAAGAAGTTCATTTTTAAAAAATAGAGTAATTCAGTGTACATTAAAAACTCAGTTTTTCTCGTTACTGAAAAATAAAACCAAGAAGTTCAATTTAAAAACATCGAGAAGTTTGATATTTAATTAAAAACATGGAGAAGTTTGATAAGTTCAAAGAAATTGTTTTTTTGCCCTTTAAAATAATTCTTTCAATCCTCAAAGAAGCTCAGTTATTATTTGGGAGCAATTTGATTTTAAAAAGAAAATAAAATTTTCAAATTATAAAGATTAAGAAATAAACCAGGAAGTCCATATTAAAAAGATGAAAAAGGTCGATGATTATAGAAAACTCAGATTTTCCTCGTTATTAAAAAGTGGAAACAAGAAGTTCAAAAATAAAATAACAAGAAGTCCAACTTTTAAAAATAGAGCGCATCAAAATTTCATAAAGAAAATTAAGAAATAAAACCAGGAAGTCCATATTAAAAAAATGGAGAAGTTCGATGATTATAGAAAACTCAGATTTTTTCCTCGTTATTGAAGAATGGAAACAAGAAGTTCAAAAATAAAATAACAAAAAGTTCAACTTTACAAAAACAGAGCGCTTCAAAATTCATAAAAATATTAAGAAATAAAACCAGGAAGCCCATATTGAAAAGATGGAGAAGTTCGATGATTATAGAAAACTCAGATTTTCCTCGTTATTAAAGAATGGAAACAAGAAGTTCAAAAATAAAATAAAAAGAAGTTCAACTTTTTAAAAAAAAAGAGTGCTTCAAAATTTCATAAAAAAGGATTAAGAAAATCAGATTAAAAATTCATAAAAAACTCAGATATTTTCATGTAACCGAGAGGAGTTCAAATTGATAACTGCCAGAAGTTCGCATACTACACGGTGTGCATTTTGTATTAAAAAGAATAAAAAAGCAAAGTCTGAAAGTTTTGTTGTTATAAGTTCAAATCCTCCGTCGGAGAAAGTTGAAAAAATTATTGTGATAGAAGTTTGTACAAAAGGAATATCGTTTGTGTAACACGGACGAATGAATGAGAAAATTACAAATGAAAAACACGTCACTGAAGTTCAATGCGAAAACAGTAGGAAGTTCGACTACTATAGTGAATGAATTTCAGATGAAAAACTTTTAAACTCGTCGCGGGTATGAAAAAACGATCAACACGGAAAAGCTACGTGTTTACATCAGCTTTCCACCGGTATATTAGTTGCTCAATTTCGGTGAGTGTTTCGGTGAGTGGATAGAGAGCTAAGGGTAGAAAAATCACGTGAAAAACAGAGTGAAGTCCAGGTACACGCGCCAAGAAGTTCAGGTTCTTCACGTAGTGCATTTTCGAAGAGTCTGTTTCGCGATAAAGGCAGAACGAATGATCTCGCCATTTTCGAAATTACATGAAAACGGCTAAGAATCAAAGAAAACTGTCAACATGAAAAAGTTCCGCATTTTTTGTAGCTTTTCAACGGTATATTATTTGCCCGATTCTGATATATTCTGTATAAATTATGGCCAAAATAAGTTTTTAGCCATTTTCAAAATTTACTTAAAACTGTAAGGAATTTGGAGAAATAATATATACCAGAAAGTTTCACATTTCCTCGGGCTTTCCAACGCCATATCATTTGCTGCATTCGGACGTACGGTTAAAGAATTAGCTCGACAATACAAACTCGGTAGAACTTGTATCGTTTTATAAATCACTTTTAAATCGTTCAGAATTAGAAAAAACTTTTAACATGAAAAAGTAACGCATTTTCATAAGCGTTCCAACGCCATATCATTTGCCTCAATTGGATAAGCCATTTAGAAATGGCATCAAAAATACGAACTTGGCTATTCGGTTTGCAAAATTTTACGATTTTCCAAATTACTCTTTAACAGTAGGGAATTAGAGAAAACTTACAACATGTGGAAGGAGTGGTTTTGCAGCAGCTTTCCAACGCCATATCATTTGCCTCATTCCGATAAACGGTTTTGAAATGCGATCGAAAATACGATTCACGTTTTTTGTATGAAGAAAAAACGGTTTTCAAAACTGCTTTTAAACCGCTTACATTTTGCCAAAAATTTAACTTGGGTCATGATACTGATGTCCATAGCTTTCCAATGGTATATCGCAAGCCCCATTTGGGCAATGTTGGCGGAAGTTCAACCTAGCACTAGGGGAAGTTTAGGTCGAACAACTCAGGCAGTGAAATTGCAAAAAACGCAATTTCATCACAACCCGAGAGCAAAATCTACCAATGAGCAAGATACCTATTTAAAACCGGTATTTATTTTATAAATACACTAACATCATATAGAACACGACTAACCAGAATAATTCGCGGTGGAAGCCACGGTTGCGAAGATAGCCCGAAGGTCGGGTTCATACAGAGGGAAGTTCAGGCGCGTTACTCAGGCAGTTCAGGTTGTGATCAGAATAGTGTTTATATATATACATACATACATATATATATATATATATATATAGTGGTGCTATTCATCACCCAGGGTGCAGAATAAGTTATTCTTCACCCGAGGTAATCTTACAGTCACTTCATAATTAAATTACGTTTGGAGTTCAAATAGTTACATTCCTATTGATTCACTACGTAAAATTTGGTATAAGAAAAAAATATAGGTCATAAGACAAAAAATTTGGAGTTCATGTATATTTTACACTATGTTTTTATGTTTGTAATTTTACATAACATAAAATATTTTTTACGGCGATTGTATGTTTTCTTACGATCTCTTTTTACGTTCGAAATAAGATAAAGCTTACGAAACATAAAATTACAGTGAATTGGTGGTAAAATAGTGGGGGTGAAGAATAACTATTCCTCACCCAGGGTGATGAATAGTCAATCCATATATATATATATATATATATATATATATATATATATACATATATATATATCAGTACATCCTACGTAGGTGAGTTAGGATGCACTTGATCCCAGGAGGTATCTATCCTTCAAACTAGAGGAGTGCTTCAAACTAACAACAGTACATAATATCCAACAAAAGAGGGTCGTGCTACAGCAGCAGAATACATGGCTCAGTCTAGATATCAGCACGAATCAAGTTGTGCATATTTGCTGTTGGCATGAACCACATCGCCGCATGTCGGGTTTGCAAAAGCCATCCATCGCCTGGAAGCTTGATGCCTTTCACACACTGAAGATTATCTGGCAACAAGCTGTGTCGACGAATCTCTGGATATGGTGATTCATGAAACCCATGGTATGATGTGTAAACATAGTCACCCCTCGCGAATGGAAGTTGCATAGCACGGTAATCATCGCCAGTGATATGATCGATGATTGGTTGTATGATCAGATAATTAAGCCCGAGGAACAAGGAGTGGTTGCCGAGGCTGTAAACCCGCCTCTAGTTGAATACGCCCGGCCCAACGGAGCTGGGATCTTTCTCGAACACGAAGCAGCCATAGCCATCAATGTCACGAACGCCCCATGCATTGTACTGCATGTGGTTTGATGTAATTGTTTGGTCAATTTGGTACGTGCGAATGAGCATCAAATGACCGCCGTCAGCTGAACGAGCGATAAACCAGCACCCATCGGCTGGTATGATTCCAGGTCCCGGAATCATGAAGGCCAACGCATTTGCGTCTGCTGCAACAATTCAAATTGGATACCAAAGGGACAAAAATAAACAATCATGTTCAGAGTATGTGTGGAATTAAGATTATTATAACAGTGACACATATCATAGACAGAGAATTGCAATGTCGTGGTCATAATCATACCCCAAGTTAAAAAAATAAGCCAATGGCTTTCATATTCTAGCAATATGTCATGGTTCAAACATCATGTAACAATGAGAGGAAAACAGCTACTCCCTCCGTTCCAAAATAGATGACCCAACTTTATACTAACTTTAGTATAAAGTTGGGTCATCTATTTTGGAACGGAGGGAGTATGACAGAGCCTACTCATATTCTACCATACCACTTACTACCACTGTTTTCATATCAACTCTAAGCAATAACATGCGTTGTTATAAAAATCTTGTAAACGAGAGTAACGTATAGCAATCATGATGTTATGCTCATAATATGTATTCTAACAATCGTTAGATGCCAATTGTTCTCATATCAACTCTAACAATAACATGTGTGGTCATAAAAATATAGGAAATGAGAGGAACATATAGCAATGATGTGGTTATAGACATACTATGTATTCTAAATTTGTAACAACAAACATGCAGTCATATTCATAAGGTAAAGATGAGATGAGATAGAACAATTACACGACGATAGATTCCACCAATATAGGTAGCCAATCTATGCGTCGACCGCGTAAACGATGCCATCCTGCACTATAGCATCAGACAGAAATGTTGCCTCAACAGGATTGATGATGAGCCATAACCATGTATGGCAACCGGATTCCAGATAGACTAATCCCATCCTGAACAAGGCAATGAGCTTGTAATCCATGTAGTCTTCTAATGGTTTGGGCAATTCGCAGATTACAACTTTCAGCAAATAGAGGCCGAGCCAAAAGATTGACGCGTCTCGTGCATAGTAGGCAGGAGTATCCGGTGGGCCATGAGGCTCGATGGCGGCGGTATCCAACGATGAAAGGGTGATCTCTCGTTGGGTGTAGATATCCACGAGACGCCACAGACTACCGGATTGGTGGATGAGGACGATCCAGTTGGCCTTCATGCCCGCCTATTATTGGCCGCGCATGAGGGACAGGTGGACGGGTAGTAGTAGCATGTCGAGGGGCACCATGGCAACCTCCGTAGGATCGTCAAGTCGGTGTCTAGGCCACCTGCGAGGATCGGGCATCAGCAAGCAGGGTGTCTTGAAAAGAGCCAGCCAGTTGCAGACGAGTAGACGGTACAAAGACACCGATCATGCGGCCAAAGGGACGGTGCTGAGTAGGTCCATATGATTATAGATCTGCTCCAAGAGAACATCGGGGAGGGAATTCGAATCGCGGCTCTGCATGTCAGTCGGTTCTGCCATTGGGGTGTTTGGTGCCTGGGAGCCAGCGGGGAAGTTGATTCGGGCGGGCGAGTGAAGAAGCTTCTCCTCGTGTGGCCGAGTAGAGAGCAGGGGGATATGGTACGCGCGAGCTACCAAGGAAGATGGCGCGAGCGGGCGAGAAGTGAGCGAGGGTATATGGTGTGCGGCCGATGATGGGGAAGAGAAGATGAAGAAGAAGAGAGGAGGAAGAAGAGTGGAAGACGGGGAAGAAAGTGCATTAAACCTCAATTCTACTAGTACTACTACCAGGATATACCGTCCTTCGGAGTGTAAATAGTTACACCGATGACATGTGTGTCTACCACAAGAGGGCCCATATGTCAGTTAATGGAGGACAGAGGTGCGTAGGCGTATTTGCGGAAGCGTGCTCTACTGGAAAACATGATGGCAGTACTGGGTAAGGCTGATTTAGCAACACCAACACGTTGGTTCAGCTTATTAATTGCGTGTCCCATCTACTGCAGCTTGTATTGTCACTTCACTGCGAAGACTAGTTGAATAGTTCTCTCTGACCGAGATGGGGAATAATGGATCGCGAGGACTTCCTTTCTACAGTATCCCTATGCCTCTACGCTCACTTCACTCATTTTGCTCCGTACCTAGTCACTTGTTGAAATTTGTAGAAAGACAAATACTCCGTATTTGGGAACAGAGGGAGGCTTTTACTCTGTATTTGGGAATAGAGGGAGTATCACCATATGGAGGAAACAGAGGAAGCTTGAAATATGAACATGTCAATGGGAGGGAGTAAGCCCCATGCATGCATGCATGCATGCAACATGCAACAGTCACACGTACACATGGACGCACACAACACTCACGCACCCAATGCGGCACACAGCACACGAAGCAACACACACGATCACGCTCAAGTGCTCAACCTACCCCCTACGTCCGTGAAAGACTGTACATTTAGGGATTTGCACATTGACCAGGGCATAATTAACGCCCAAAAGTAGCAGACTTATGTGTGCATGTGACCATTGAGAGAAGAAGATTAAATGAAGGCCATTGCATGCTGTAATTAAGGATAGACATGTAGCCTATACCTATCGCACAAGTTGGTGCATTAGTCAATCAATCGATTTAGATTAAAGGCTAAATGCATTGGAAGTGTAGATGTACATCATGTACTAAACTCTTTGTTTTATAGACGATGTACACTCTTTGTAGGAAGACCGAGGGAGTACACGTGCATGCACTCACATACATAGCCAGGGCGGTTCGCACGCAAGGGTTGGACTCGTGTCGCACCTGCATAAAGTTTTGTTTAACTGATTTCTTTGCTCTGCCAACTGACAGGTGGGACCCAGAAACCAGGTGACAATTTAACCAGTCAACAAAGTGCCACGTCGACTATTTGGCCGGTCAGTAGGGTGCAATACGGTGCTCTACGATGAGCTAGTGATCGTATAATCACTGCAAAACTATATATAGTGACCGTAAAGAGCGTATTGTAACATACATTGACCACCAGTGTATTTTCTTATTTCAAATTAAGCCATATTAATTGGAAAGGACGCAGTATGGACTACTAGTACTAGTACTGCTTTGATGTGTCCCGTCAACTCGCCGAACGAGGAGAAGTTTGCTTACTACGCCTGTCCCTCGCCCACGCGCGCGGTGGTTCATATGACGAGGAGAGGGTTTTGACTACATCGCCCTCTCCCTCTCCCTCTCCCTCGCCCTCGCGCTCTCCCTCGCGGTGGACGTGCAGCAGTTCAATCGGTGTCAGATTGCCAGAAGCATATTGTACTATAGTATCATCATTGTTGGACCTTCCGAAGAGGCGAAGAGCCAAGTGCAAGGTTCACACGAGTACGAACTGTTGAACCTCCCGAAGAGGCAAAGATCCAAGTGCAAGGTTTTATAGGAGTTGTCGTCCTAGTAGGAGTGTACTACAACTATAGCGAACGATGCTACTGTATGATGCCACCACGTCACGTATATCCAAAGTTGTGCCACCTTTTTTTCTCAAAGAGCGTATTGGAGCCCGTGCAACAACCACACACGTTGCACGTACACATAACACATTTACTAGTAATAAATTCTAAAGGACAGATTCCACTATGCCACACAAGTTCATGTCCAATTCATGTGATAAATTTGTGCACAACTAGTCTACATATATTCACAGCGCTACCGTTCACAATTACCGTACTCCACTTACACGTTGTAGATGGGCTACATGTCCTCCTCCAGGTTCCAGTCCCAGGTGTTCTTCATGGATGGCACGATCCATAGCGGTGGGCAACGGGAATCATTATCACAGCTTTCTAGTCCGGTTCCACATGATGGAGACTCATCCAAGCTGAAGCGGCATAAATTAGGGATAGCGTGTCCCAGCATGTCGTTCATCCGGCGGTGCTCACTCAAGACACAACCATGCTTCATGAATGGCAGGCCTTCCGTGTCGTGCACGGAAGGTGGCATCCGCTTCACAATGGGGTAGCTGTCCCCGGTGAAAAGCGAGTACTCTCAAATATGGCGGTCAGTAATACTGTGCAGCAAATAGTACTACTCCGGTATAGAGGACGTAAAATAACCGGCTTATTATATATAGCCACTCTTGGCTACATGGATGAGATAGTAAGAAATGGAAAAACAAAAATGGTGGCAGCTAGTGGGTTTAAGTCTTCAAGGGCCTAGCTAGCTATACGCGTCCTCCAAGGTAAAAGGTACTCCTACTAGTACTACTAAGTATACTACTAGTACAACAATGAAATAGAAAGCGAGAGGGTCAAAAAATGGAATACCTGGGTAGATGGTGACGGTCCGATCATGGTAGATTGTGTGACCATGTTGCACATCAGTGGTACCATGGGTAACGACTGCTAAGATAGTTGATCCCAATATGACAAAGTCGGCTACAAGGTTCTAGGTTAGACCAAATAGCGGATGCAAATGCACATCCAGGATCGGCGATCTTATTTTGATCGGGGGATGACTGGTCCCTGCAAAATAATGGAGTACCATTAGGGATGCAAATGATGGTTTG
Source organism: Triticum dicoccoides (assembly GCF_002162155.2). Taxonomy (NCBI): domain Eukaryota; kingdom Viridiplantae; phylum Streptophyta; class Magnoliopsida; order Poales; family Poaceae; genus Triticum; species Triticum dicoccoides. Next base: position 367,678,392 of record NC_041387.1, on the reverse strand, counting down.
TGCATTCTGTTTGTAGTCTCTCGTACCGTAAGATGGCAACCAGATGAAACAAGTCCCCTGGCTTGTCACCGTGAAGATGCGGCCTAGATGGCGCACGGCATCTTCGAACGTGTAGGGGTACAAATTTGCCGCCGCCAACATGCGCTAGCCTCTACCATTACTGCCTCTTGCATTGATGGCAATCCTTATGTCGAACACCGCGATGAGATAGTAATCATCGTAGCCAGGTTGCTTTGTCAGCGGGTCCACAATTGCTATCTTCTTCAATCTCATGTAGGCATCATCATACGTATTCAAGCCCAGCCAGTCCGGAAGGCCGATCCCTTCCAACTATAGATTGTTCCTCAGCGAAGGGGTAAGGCTATTATTTACTACTAGTACTAGCATTATGGAACGTTATGGGATTGCATTATACTGTAAATAATAGCACTAGTAAAAAAATTTGGCACTAGGTAGTAGTTTTTGGCGTGGATTAAGAAATTTTGGGTATGTTTTTGCCATTTTTTGTACACGCCAACTAGTGTAAAAAAATGTCTTACATTATGTGACGGAGGAGTATGTACTCGTACTGTAGCAGTACTAGTACTAATTTTTCTCAACTAGTAGTGCAATGTACTGTACTTCTAGTCTAGTCTAGTATAGTGCACCAGTTTTGAACTCTTGAATCCTAGGGCCAAGGAGCTACAGTTGGAAGTGGAGGGTACTACTGTTCTCTAGAACCATCGCTGTAGTTTTTGGAAGTGGAGGGTACTACTGTTCTCTAGAACCATCGTTGTACTATCAATGGAAGTGGAGGGGGCGGAACATTTGAGTTATTTGATACAGCGAGACTAGGCTTTTCGCTTCCATTTGTGGAGGTGTAATGGATCTCGTCAAACTTTGTTAGTAGTTCCTTCTTTATGAATGAGATGAAGCAAAGCTTTTGCCTCCGTTTAAAAAAACACGTCAAGAGGAATTTCTTTTATAGTAGAGCCGATAATGGAGTGAAGTCCATGCGTGCAACGCCACAAGCTACAGAGTAGTAGTAGAGCACTTTACGTACGGAGCCATATTGCACAGTTCCCAATGCCCCGTCAGGTTTTTCCGGCTCCTCGGGCATAATTGGGAGGCGCTAGTTTAAATATGCTACTATAGCTGATGAGGAAGCTGCAAGCGAGGTGCGGCTAGGGCGAGCACGCGAGCCACGGGATGCTGGGAAGGAAAACCCGTTCATGTGGCTAGGCTATCTAGTGCACCCAGATTGTGGGGCCGCACGTCCGTTTGACTTCAAAACTCAAACTACCCGTGTAAAATATTAGCTCGCAGCAAAGTGTAGTAATACTATTTAAAAAAAGGCCGTCGTGCATTTGGCCGGGATCGAACCCACAAAACGAGGTATACACTCCGCGACCACTAGTAGTACTCGTTGGAGTACAACACAACCTAGAATCGCCTTCTGTCGCTAGTAGTACGTACATTGTTCCTTACAAGAAACCCCTAATAATGCAAGAAACCACTAAAATGCCAAGAAACTACTACCACTTGCATACGTGGCAGACTTAAGATAAGACTACCTTATCAACCATTGTACATGCTCTTACCAACCAACCCTACCAAGAAACGATTACACTACAAAGTGCCGTTATAGGCAGGTTTCAACCCATGGCCGTGTTTGGATAATTTTGTTGTCAATCTAACCCTGCCATCCAAACACCACTTTGGTTAGAGTTAGTTTAGGGTTAGAATCTAACTCTAACCTCTGACAGGGCCCGTGTCGCCCATTAAGTCAACGCCTTCTATTCGCCCGGGCATTATGACTTGTGGGACCTACATGTCAGTCTCCACAAAAATCCCCGAGTGACCTCCTACCTCTGTCCCGTCCACCTAGTCATCCTCGGCCATGGGACGCAGCTACCGCCACCAGCAGAAGGCAAGGTCAAAACCGCCGGTGGTGTGGAGCCCATGTTGTGGCAGCCCGGATGCCAGCTCCGTCCAGCGCTCGCGGCCGCTAGCTAGCCAAGATAGCTCCATCCAGCTGCTTGTCTGCAAGGTTTGCTAGCTAGATTGGCATGGCAGCGTGGCGTCTTGCTCGCGTGCACCGCGCTAAGGCCAACCATCTGGCTCGAGCGAAGGCCAGCGCGGCGGCTTTCTCACTCGTGAGTCACGCTCGGGTCAGCCTGCCAACCCGTGCGGAGGCCAGCGCAGCGTCCGGCCCGTCCGGTGGAGCGGCGACCAACTCATTCATCACCGGCGCCACCGACGAACACACATCAGTACTGTTTGAACTAATGTTCAGGAGAAATAATGATTTGACAGGGAATAACAGGATAGAAGGTCAGATGTGGGTCCCTCGTGTCAATGGTCAAACAAAATGTGTTGGTTTAAGCTTCCTCGCCAGCATGGACGTGTGGGCCAACCCTGTCATAAATGGGTTTAAACTAACCTAATCGGTAGGAGTACTAGGTAGTAGTTTTTGGCGTGGATTAAGAAATTTTGGGTATGTTTTTGCTATTTTTTGTACAATAGATTCTTCCTAGGGCTGCTTGAAAGTGGTAGGTTTTGTTAAATACTCTACCTATTTTAAGTAGGAGTGAAAGTTAAGCTTTGGAAGCCAATAAGCAAGGCTAGTTACATAGTGCATATGTGTACATGATTGAAAGTAAATATCATCCATGAGTGACTAATATCTTGATGGAAAACTCAAAACTATGGAATACTAGGAAAAAATGCATGGTTGGAAATACTAGCTATGTTCATGTGTGTTGCAATGAATCATAATTAGAATAATACTTATTCACAAACTTGATACAAAACACTCTAATTTTGATATACATATGTCACTAGAGATATATTATGTTTCAATTAGAATATATTCCTTGGGCTGTTTTGGTGAGGTCAGGGAGGGATGTGGTTGGTTTTAAGATACTAATTATGGGTTTTTCAGCAAATTGGTAGACAAGTGGGATGTTGGTGAGAGAAGCCAATAACTTACCTCACAGTCGTTAGATGTAGATCTAATGGTCAGAAACGACGGATGGCAGACACACCATCATCACCAACTTAGTCTTGTGTAGGAGTACTAGCAAGATCCGTGCATTGCACGGAACATCAAGATGCATTTTTTTATGAAACACTTGTTGTGATTGACCCTTGTGGGAGTAATCCCATGTGTAAAAACTAATGATATCTCGAGAAATATGAGATAAGGTGAAGAGGAGTGGGGTGTGGTGGTGATTGGTGGTCTGACTGAGCGGAGGCATGGGGATTGACGATGCCGGTAGTGACCACCTGGCCAGTTTGTTCGAGAGGCTTCCTTTCTTAATTGCTCATCAATGAGGTTTGTTGGAGATAAGGATGAACGAGGGAAGGCCTTGTCTGCAAATGTGGAGAGGGTGCGGGTATCTTTTAGTTTAATTTCCATCCGTCTGATATAGATCAGATGGTCTATATTGCAAGATGGCACATGTACCATCATCACCAACTCGGTTTTTTATATGAGAAGAAATATAAGTATGGAGATACAAACGTATTATCGATAGTTGCTTCCGTAAACTAGCATCTTCATTCTATTCGACGCCTCGGCATGTGGGGACTTAGCACAATGCCTTCTCGACTGTGTAAAACAAAGATTTTCCCGTCGCCGATAAGGAGGGGGTGACGGCGGCGCGCTTTTTTGCTTGCTCTAGTCCTAGTAGTCATACTAGGTGGTCTAAGCACGTGTAGATGTATTCTTTTTCACGTCTCGTGTTCGCCGTACTGCCATGACTGTTGATGAATAGACGGTTAGTTATTCAAGGGGAAACCCTTGTTGAGCGTGTTTGAGAGAGAGAGAGAGAGACAGTGTGCGTGTGTGATATGTTAGAGGCTGAGGCAATGATAACAGATTCTTTGTGTCTATGTGTGTGGAGGATAGAGAGAGACATGTACATGGGGCTTTGTGTTGTGTAACGTGGAGACACATATACATAATTAGAGAGTGAGTGTGTGAGATACACATGCAGACATGGGGCGAGATGAGGATCCAGATAAATGGGTGTTTGTGCGTGTCTGTGTGTGTTTGTGCACGCGTTTGTGTGTGAGAGGGAGTGTGTGTATGTGGAGTAGAGAGACCACTGATGATGTAAACCTAGTATAAGGGAAGGGGGAATGGTGTGACATGTGTAGTAGCGGGATAGCATGGGTGCGGGCGGGGGGAGCAGACTATTTGGAAGAGACATCGAGTGTGTGTGTGGGAGAGGGGTGTGAGAGCGAGTGAGAGAGAGAGAGAGCTAGTGACGGAGAGAGAGAGAGAGAGAGTAAGAGAGGGGGCAAGAGGGGTCGTTTGTGTCCATAAATGGCGTATAGATAGGGAGACAATGTTGATGTTGTCCGAAATTGGCCTATGTACGGAGACGCAAGGGAAGCGAGTCATCGTGTGTGTGATAGGGACTTCATGAGAGATCTAGAATAGATGGTGTAGAGAACAATGTGCGAAATTGAGAACGATGATACATTAGGGAGCTATGGAAAGAGTCACGACATATATGTACACAGGGAAGGAGTTGGGGCGGGTCCGCATGTGGGAGAGATAGAAAGAGGAGAGTGGTTGTAACGCCCCGGATTCGATGTGCCAGGTGTCTGCCAGTTATTCGTCGTTGTTGCCATGTCATTTGCTTGCGTGTTGCATATTGTCATGTAATCATGTGCATCTAATTTTGCAAACGTGTTCGTCTCATGCATCCGAGCATTTTCCCCGTTGTCCGTTTTGCAATCCGGCACTCCTATGTCCTTCGGCGTCTCCCTCTTCTCTCTTTTCGTGAGTGGGTGTTAAACGTTCTCGGAATGGCCCGAGGTTTGCCAAGCGGCCTTGGTATAGCACCGGTAGACCGCCTGTCAAGTTTCGTGCCATTTGGAGGTCGTTTGATACTCCAACGATTAACCGCGTAACCCAAAACCCCCTTTCTCTTTGCAGCCCAATGCCTCTTCCCACAGCCCACCAAACCCATCCTAACCCGCTCCATGCTCTCGGTCGTTCGATCACGATCGCCTGGCCGAAAACCGTGCCTCATTTGGACTCCCCTAACTCCCTCTAGCTATCAAAACGTCCTCCCCATCCATTTTCGCGGATGAATCCCCCCAAACCCGCCCCGCTCCCCTCGCGCCGCCGGACACGTCCAACTCCGTCCGGACATGTCCAGCCTCCACCTCACCCCGACCAATCCCCACGCGCCACGTCACCCCGCCGCCGCCCGCATCCAATCCGGCTTCGCCAGCTCAGCCCGCGCCTCCTT
>NC_041387.1:367635707-367672870 GCF_002162155.2 Triticum dicoccoides | reverse complement strand
CGCCCGGCCCACGGTTGGCCCGCCCCGGGCTGCGCCGGGCCCGACCGCGCCCCCCGCCGCGTCGCCCGCTCCCTGCCGTCCAGCCCCGTCGTCGGCTGCCTTGTCGCCGGATCTGGGCGGGTGGATGAGATCCACCCGTCCCAGATCCAAACGCCGCCGCCCCGTCCCGGATCTGGTCATCCCTGAACCGTCCCGTCCAAGCTTTCTTGATGGTATATTTTGGCTAAGTCCCCGGATTATTTTGACATTATCATACCATGTTCATCGCATCATATCTCTGCATCCGTAGCTCCGTTTTGTGCGTGTAATATGTCAAATTGTTCGTCTCAATGAGTACTTCATTTCACTCCATTGCATCATGTTCATTTGAGCTCATCTTGATGCCTGAATCTTCGTTGCAAGAGGGCTAGGTGATGTTAATCTGCTGAAACTGTTATAACATGCTCATTTGTCATTTTTGCCATGTTTGATGTGTGCATCCTATGAGGTTGATGTCTATATGTGTTTTGAATTATGCCATGTCTTCTTTACAGAGGTGTTTACCATGTATTTTTGCAATCAATGTGGTGACTAGCACAAGCATGCAAACTAGGCTTCGTGATGTTGCTGTTTTTAGTCCCTGTTCTGCTGTTATTTTGATGCCATGTAAACATGTTGCTACAGAGAGATCCATGCTTATTTTGAGATACTTCAGTAGGGGTGTTTTGAACATATGGTTATTCTCTATCCATGAATGCCCCTGTTTGCAATTATGGAGTAGTTTAGCATGTCATTTTCGTGCTATACTTTTGCTACAAAATGTTTCCTGGCAGATTGTTTACATGTTATTCAATTTTGCCAAGGGTGTTGTAGTTGATCCTTGCATTCTATGAACTTGTTCTTGCCTTGGTTTGTTTCATAAACATGTCTTATTGCTGATGCTATGATTATCTTGTCATGCAATGACTTCTGGTGAGTGAATCAAGCTTGTTAAGTAGTGTACTTGCTGTGGCTGTTTTGCTAGGCTGAATCTGTTATTTCGTGATGCTATGTAAACCTGCTGCTACAAGTCATTCTATGCATAATCTGGAGATGTTCACTAAGGGTGTTTTGTTCTACATGTCATGCTCTATCCATCCATGCCCCTGGTTGCATTTATGGCTTGCTGTAGATTGTTGTAATATTGCTCCAAAGTTGCTAAATAATGTTGTTGTCAGCCTGTTAACATTAAGTTCAGTTGTTGCCATGATTGTTGTTAGTGATCCATGCACCCTATGAACTTGCTATTGACATGCCTAGCTTCATAAACATGCCTTCTTACTGTTGGTTGCCTTTCCATGCCATTTAATGCTCTGTGGTGAGTGGTACAAGCTCACGAGCATGCCTACTTATCGTTGTTCCTGCCATGTATGAATCTGTCATATAACTTGTTATGTTTACATGGGTGCCATCATATTTTCTGATCCTTTTTGGCTTATGGTCAGTAAGGGACTTTTGTTCTATGCATTTAGTAGATTCATGCCATGACTTTGCTTGCCATGATAAGTTCCCGTAGCATGTTGTTTGATAGCTCTAAACATTGCAACCTGATGTTTATTTCTGCAAAGTCTGAAACTGATATTATTTGCAATCTTGCCACGTGTGTTTGAGCATGTTCTAGTGATTTCTGGAGATAGATCAGTGTTCATGTTTTGTTATGCTTTACCTGTACATCATGTCCATGCCTTTTGTTATCATGTTAGAATGCTGTAGCATGTTGTTTTGATGTTTGCAAGATGCCTAGTTGCTGTTTTGGACAGATTGTTGTTATGACTTGTAGTGTGTGTGTGTTGCACCGTTGCTCCGTTTTGAGTGTGCTCTATATGAAACTTGCTTGAATTTGCGTGTAGTTTCATATTATCATGTTGCATCCTTGTTTTGAGGTGTTTGCTTGATGTTTGGGCGCATTTTGCATCAATGCCATGTTTCACTTGTTTTGCTCATATCTTCTAGGCCGTAGCTCCGAACTTAATGAACTTTATATGTAACTTGACTAGAATCTCATGTAGATCATCTTGGTGCATTTTAACCTGCTGTTTAACAACTTGAACATAAGGTTTATTCAGATCTGTACCAATTTCGAAAGTTGCATATGAGGACTTACCGGAATTGTTATATGTTGTTTCCGGCCTCATTTAAACTTGCCTTGATGTGTTGCTCTTGTTTACATCATCTCTTGCCATGAGTAGCTTCATGTAGCCTTGTCATGCATAATGCTTGTTGTGCATCATGCCTTGTTCTTGTGTGGTGTGTTTACCACGTTGTGTGTTTCTTCTCGATAGTTCCTATTTCGTTGCGATCGTGAGGATTCGTTCGTCTACGCTTGGTTCGTCTTCGTGGCTTCATCTTCTTCATGGACTCGTTCTTCTTCCTTGCAGGATTTCAGGCAAGATGACCGCTACCCTGGATCTCACTACTATCATCGCTATGCTAGTTGTTTCGTTCTATCGCTATGTTGCGCTACCTATCACCTGTTCTTCAAGCCTCCCCAAATTGCCATGAACCTCTAACCTTTGACACCCTTCCTAGCAAACCATTGCTTGGCTATGTTACCGCTTTGCTCAGCCCTCTTATAGCGTTGCTAGTTGCAGGTGAAGTTGAAGATTGCTCCATGGTGGACAGGATTATGTTGGGATATCACAATATCTCTTATATTATTATTAATGCATCTATATACTTGGTAAAGGGTGGAAGGCTCGGCCTTATGCCTGGTGTTTTGTTCCACTCTTGCCGCCCTAGTTTCCTTCATACCGGTGTTATGTTCCCAGATTTTGCGTTCCTTACGCGGTTGGGTGATTTATGGGACCCCCTTGACAGTTCGCTTTGAATAAAACTCCTCCAGCAAGGCCCAACATTGGTTTTACCATTTGCCTCACCACCACCTACTTTTCCCTTGGGAGTCGCCCTCTCGAGGGTCATCTTTATTTTAGCCCCCCCCCCCGGGCCAATGCTTGTCTAAGTGTTGGTCCAAACCGAGCGATGTCCGGCGCCCCCTGGGCAACCAGGGTCTATGCCAACCCGACGTCTGGCTCATCCGGTGTGCCCTGAGAACAAGATATGTGCAGCTCCTATCGGGATTTGTCGGCACAGCGGGAGACTTTGCTGGTCTTGTTTTACCATTGTCGAAATGTCTTGTAAACCGGGATTCCGAGTCTGATCGGGTCTTCCTGGGAGAAGGTATATCCTTCGTTGATCGCGAGAGCTTATCATGGGCTAAGTTGGGACACCCCTGCAGGGTATAAACTTTCGAAAGCCGTGCCTGCGATTATAGGCAGATGGGAATTTGTTAATGTCCAGTTGTAGATAACTTGACACCAGATCCGAATTAAAACGCATCAACCGCGTGTGTAGCCATGATGGTCTCTTTTCGGCGGAGTCCGGGAAGTGAACACGGTTTTGGGTTATGTTTGACGTAAGTAGGAGTTCAGGATCACTTCTTGATCATTGCTAGCTTCACGAGCATTCCATTTGCTCTCTTCTCGCTCTTATTTGCGTATGTTAGCCACCATATATGCTTAGTCGCTCCTGCAACCTCACGACTTTACCCCTTCCTTTGCCATTAAGCTTTGCTAGTCTTGATACCCATGGTAATGGGATTGGTGAGTCCTCGTGGCTCCCAGATTACTACAAAAACAGTTGCATGACGCGAGAGCGATGCTTGCTTGCATTGAGTTCTTCTTCTGCTTCTTCGCTCAGGGGAAAGGTTCCACGTCGGCAGCCTGGGCTAGCAGGGTGGATGTCGTTTGAGTTTCTGTTTGTGTTTCATCCGTAGTCGGATGAAGCTCTTACGTATTGTGATATTGTATTCGTGTGGCATTGTATGCCTCTTGTATGTATCCCCATCTATTATGTAATGTTGATGTAATGATATCCACCTTGCAAAGCGTTTCAATATGCGGTTCTATCCTTGGTGGATAGTATCGCATATTGGGTGTGACAGTGGTGCACAAGGAGACAAAGTGTGCTTGTTTGCAATGGGGGTGGTGTGTGAGGTGAGTGCGCAAGAACCACATAACTAGTGAGATAGACGTTTGGGGGCGACGTTTTGTGTGTATGGGAAATATACACTCTACATAGTGCGTGTGTTTGGGTAAGAGAGATAGCGGGAGACCTAGAGAGTGAGGGAAGAGATGTGTGCATGCCCGAGAGACAAAGTGAGAGAGACCTATATTGGGGTCCAGACTTTACAAGAGAGAGGGGTGTTAATGTGCTCGTGTGTTGGTGTTTAGGGGAGAGAACGACTTCTCTATGTGTGTGTGTGGTGGGGGGCGAGGGGGGTGCCTTCAGATAAAGAGTGAGGTGTCTATATTTGAGGGACTTTAGCGTAATTGATATATTGTGCACTCATGGTTGATCAATTTGTTTCATAGTTTGGACTATGAGATAACGATACTTTTGAACATGCGTGATATACCTTGATGTACCTGAATTACAAACCTAAGATTGGAATTTTGGAATTCGACTCCATCATTAGCTTTTGTAATTCATTTAAACGGATGTACATTTTTTAAGCTGGGATTTCGTGATTTCAAATTCATATATCAAACCTAGATATATACACATACGGGCATGTTCAAACTTTATAATCATCCACTTTATTCATACACATACACATTTTGGCTTTTGTCATCATATTTAGGATAAACACATTTGGAATTTCATTTGAATTGGACCGTATGATGGTATTTGCTTGTAGTAGCTCAATGATCCATATTTGAATTGAATGGACAATCTAAGTTTCGAGTTGGAGACATTGATTTTCAAAACTTTGAAAGTGCAACTATCCCTAGGTGGTTTTGGTAATTCATAACAACATATAGCTCATTGAGCTAATGCTATTCCAAGACATATATTTCAGGAAAGCTCAATGAATGGCATGGCATGGATGATGAAAGTGGATCCCTCAAAATACTAAGGACAAAGGATTGGCTCAAGCTCAATAGCTCAAGACTCTTCATTTTATATTTTAGTGATCTAAGATCACATTGAGTCTATAAGAAAAGCCAATACTATCAAGGAGGGATGAGGTGTTGCTTAATGAGCCTCTTGCTTCATGTGCTTAGTGATATGCTCCAAAACCCTCAGCTACTTTCTCACATCCACAAATGACCTAAACTCAAAGCCAAAATCGGTCACACCGATTCTTCCTATCCGGCGCCACCGATTTCAAATGTCATAGCCACTGCCACAAACCCTAGGCAAATCGGCTCTACCGATAGGGATCTCGGTCTCACCGAGATGGGATTGTAATCTCTCTGTTTCCCTTCGTAACGTTTCGGTCAAACCGAAGTGAGCGATCGGTCCCACCGAGATTGCAATGTAAACTCTCTGTTTCCCTTTTGTAACATTTCGGTCTCACCGAAAAGAGCAAATCGGTCCCACCGAGTTTACGTGACCAACTCTCTAGAAAGCTTATTACCCAAATCGGTCTCACCGAGTTTGTGTAATCGGTCTTACCAAGATTACATTATTCCCTAACCCTAACCGAATCGGTCTCACCGAGTTGCATGTCAGTCCCACCGAAAATCACTAACGGTCACTAGGTTTACTAAATCGGTCCGACCGAGTCTGTTGAATCGGTCCCACCGAGTTTGGTAAATTGTGTGTAACGGTTAGATTTTGTGTGGAGGCTATATATACCCCTCCACCTCCTCTTCATTCGTGGAGAGAGCCATCAGACTAAACCTACACTTCCAACTTACCATTTCTGATAAAGAACCACCTACTCATGTGTTGAGGCCAAGATATTCCATTCCTACCGTATGAATCTTGATCTCTAGCCTTCCCCAAGTTGCTTTCCACTCAAATCTTCTTTCCACCAGATCCAAATCCTATGAGAGAGAGTTGAGTGTTGGGGAGACTATCATTTGAAGCACAAGAGCAAGGAGTTCATTATCAACGCACCATTTGTTACTTCTTGGAGAGTAGTGTCTCCTAGATTGGCTAGGTGTCACTTGGGAGCCTCCGACAAGATTGTGGAGTTGAACCAAGGAGTTTGTAAGGGCAAGGAGATCGCCTACTTCGTGAAGATCTACCGCTAGTGAGGCAAGTCCTTCGTGTGCGATGGCCATGGTGGGATAGACAAGGTTGCTTCTTCGTGGACCCTTCTTGGGTGGAGCCCTCCGTGGACTCGCGCAACCGTTACCCTTCGTGGGTTGAAGTCTCCATCAACGTGGATGTATGATAGCACCACCTATCGGAACCACGCCAAAAACATCCGTGTCTCCAACTGCATTTGAATCCTCCAAACCCTTCCCTTTACTTTCTTGCAAGTTGCATGCTTTAATTTCCGCTGCCTATATACTCTTTGCATGCTTGCTTGAATAGTGTGATGATTGCTTGACTTGTCCTAAGATAACTAAAATCTACCAAACTCTAAAATTGGGAAAAGGTTAAGTTTTTAATTGGTCAAGTAGTCTAATCACCCCCCTCTAGACATACTTCAAGGTCGTACAAGTGGTATCTGAGCTTTGGTCTCCATTTGCTTTGATTTCCATTGCTTTTGGTGGTCATAGCCTTGGTTTCACAACCTAGGAGAGTATGGCGTCTAGCGAGGGAAATTATCACCGTAGAGGTCCTTACTTTGATGGTACTAATTTTGCTAGTTGGAAGCATAAGATGAAAATGCATATTCTCGGACATAACCCTGCCGTTTGGGCTATTATTTGTATTGGCTTGCAAGGTGAATTCGTTGATGGGAGAGAGCCGAACCGTGAAGCTAATGCGGAAGAATTGAAAATGCTGCAATACAACGCTCAAGCTTGTGATATCATCTTCAACGGATTGTGCCCCGAAGAATTCAACAAAATCAGCCGTCTTGAGAATGCAAAGGAAATTTGGGACACTTTGATTGATATGCACGAAGGTACCAAATCCATCAAGGAATCCAAGTTGGATGTGCTCCAAAGTCAGCTTGACAAGTTCAAAATGAAGGATGGTGAAGGTGTCGCTGAAATGTACTCTAGGCTTGCTCTTATTACAAATGAGATTGCCGGCTTAGGGAGTGAAGAGATGAATGACAGATTCATCATCAAGAAGATCCTAAGAGCATTGGATGGAAAGTATGATACCGTGTGCACATTGATCCAAATGATGCCAAACTACAAAGATCTCAAGCCAACGGAAGTCATTGGAAGAATTGTTGCTCATGAGATGTCACTCAAGGATAAGGAGGAACTTCACAACAAGTCAAGTGGTGCTTACAAAGCCTCAAGTGAAGCCCCCACATCATCAAGTGAGAAACAAACCTTCAATGAAGAATTGAGCTTAATGGTGAAGAACTTCAACAAATTCTACAAGAGTAGAAGCAAAGAAGGAAGCTCCAAGTCAAGGTCTTACCATGACAAAAGATCTTCCAGTCGAGAGCACAATTGCTACAATTGTGGGAGGCCTGGACACTATTCCAATGAGTGTACGGCACCCTACAAAAGAAGAGAAGATTCTCCAAAAATAAGAAGCAAAAGAGAAGAATCACCACCAAGAGAGAGAAGCAGTAGAGATGATTGTTATGAACGAAGATCTTCACAGAGAAGCAAGGATTCGAAAAGGAAGGACAAGTCATCAAGGAGCTACACAAAACAAAGACATCAAGCTCATGTTGGTGAATGGGTTTCCGGCTCCGACTCCGACAAACACTCCGAGAGAAGCTATCACTCCGACTCCGAATATACTCAAGATGAAGGTGTTGCCAGTGTAGCACTTGTGTTAACCAACTCCTACGACATATTTGATTCACCAAATGAAGGAATTGGAAGATGCTTCATGGCCAAAGGTCCAAAGGTAACACATCCTGAGTATGTTGATTTCAATAGTGATGAAGATGACTTGCTTGTGGATGATGATTTACTTGTTGACAACTCTAGTGATGAATACTATGATGAAACGTTAATTAATCATGCTAATCAAGATAAAACGAATGACAATGATAAGGAGAAGATTGAGCTTCTAACTAAAGAACTAAACACTCTTAAGTTGGCTCATGAAACTATCTTCGAAGATCATCGAGAACTTTTAAGGGCTCATGAGAAGTTACGCTTTGAAAAGCTCAATCTTGAGCAAGAGCATGAGTTCTTAAAAGCAATCAATGATGATCTCTATAAGAAAAGTTCTTCTTACATTGCCAAGCGTTTACTCCTATCTACTTACATGCCTCAAGTCAAGTCTAGTAACAAGTACAAGAAAGATACTTCCTTTAGTAGTAACAATAATAATGTCAAATCCAATATTGTTGCTTCTAGTAGTTCTCTTGATTACACTAATGATTCTCTTAGTCAAGTTACACTTGAGCAAGAAAATAGCTTATTGAAGGGAATTATAGAGAAAGGTGTTTACAAGAGCCTTGCCGGGAGTAAGCAATTCGAGGAAATTGTACGCAAGCAAGGAAAACTCCGGAAGAATCAAGGTGTTGGTTTTGAACGAAAGTTCAATGCCAATGGAGTTGAGTGGGAAGAAGATCAATACCCCAAGACGAAGTTTGTTCCTCAACAAGAGAAGTATGATCCTATTTCCTTCAAGGGAACACAAGCTCAAGATGATCTTCCACCACAAGACCATAAAGGTAAGGACAAGCTTCAAGAAGAGATTGATGCATTTGAAGAAGCACCTAAGGTCTCGGTCAAGTGGATTCCCAAGACTACATCAAGTTCTACCTCATCAAGTACAACTACAACTCCAAGGATACCCATCAAGATGATGTGGATCCCGAAGAAGAAGAACTAGAGAGTTCTTGAGGGTGACTCCGCCAACATTCTTCACTCATATTATTATGGCAAGGACAAGTGCAATCAACTTCCACATCTTGCACTAGTTCAAGGAGTCACAAACCCTCATGTTGGTAAGGCAAGGAACAAGGTAACCTAATGTTTTCATGGACATCATCTTGTGTGTGCATCACTCTATGTCTATAGATATTCTTGTTTGTTCCTTGTGGGACTAACCCATGTAGGTATGTTGAAAGTGAAACTCACTCCAACGGATTGCTCCAAATGATCTACATCAACGTTGAGCATCCACATCTTCAACACCTACATGAAGTCATCATCGACAAAACCCAAGGTTAGTTCATCCCTCTAAAAGGGGATCTCAGATCTAGGGGGAGCTTAACTCTAAGACTTGAGTCAAAGCAACTCTAATGGTGTGAACACATCAATGCATTATGTAAAAGTGGTAACCCCACTTAGGCTTAAACGATGAGTATGACCTATGATCAAATGTTTATCATTTGACTCCTAAGTCAATATACTCATATATAGATGACCTAGTCATCGCCAATTGTTTGATAGATGCTAGAATTGGTTGTGCATGCTTTGCCACATATTTCATTTGCCATCTTAGTGTGTGAGCATGTTGGTGCATATTTTACTCATTCAAGGACATCCACTTGTTGTTTTGATTGTTTGGTTCTTCCTTGTTTTGGCCAAGTGGATGGACAAAAATGCCTAAGAACTTTCTCTAGCTATATATGCTCTTCTCGTCTCAAACTCTATTCATGCTACATCACAAAATTTGATCAAGTCAGATTCGAACCACTCTGTGTGAGGAGCACTCGGAGTCCCCGATTCGTCATAGACTTAAACTTCCAAAACTTCTTTGTGATTCTCGGTCTGACCGATTCCTCCATTTCGGTCCTACCGAGATCACTAAGCCGATCTAGGTTTTCAATCTCGGTGCAACCGATTTGAACTTTTCGGTCACACCGAGTTGCTGTAACTGAACACAGTTATGCATCTCGGTGCCACCGAGTTGTTCCACTCGGTCACACCGACAGGGTCGGGCTATATATAGTCACGGGAAAAATTTGGAAATTTCTCCGAACCACTTCGCCCGTGCAATAGCTCGCTCTGCCTCCAAGGTCTCCGGATCGTCTCCTCATCGCCAGCCGCCTCCTGTCGCTGGTCTCCGCCACCGTCAACGGAATTCAACCCCGCCGTTGCCGCTGTAGCGAGTTCATCGCCAAGCTAGGGTATGGACTTGATCACTATGCTATCCTCGTCCGATTCCTAGCACATTGTGTTCATATTGATTCTTGCCACGATTGAAACACTCCTATCCAGTCAATGCAATCCGTAGATTAGATGAGATTTGAAAATTTAGGGTTAGGTTTCCGCCGAAACCATCTCGGACCCATCAAGTTGAAAAACTCGGTCCCACTGATTTGGCTTATGCCATTGCACTAGTAACTCTCGGTTTGACCGAGAATTGCTAATGGGTGCGACCGATTTTAGGACTTTGTGAAACCCTAGAAGTCTCGGTGCCACCAAACTGTGACTCGGTCCAACCGAGTTCATCAGTTTAGGTTCCAAAACTGCTTCGGTATCACCGAGTTTAAAAATCGGTTGATCCGAAATGCTTTCTGTGGAAAACTAAAAGTGAATTTTTGAATCATTCTTTTGCAAAAATCTCTGCATTTTGTGATGCTCATCCACTCCATCTCATCTATAACTCTTCACAGGGTCAGCAATCAGAGTTTGCAGCATGTCAGACCAGAGTGATAGTCAGAACAAGTCAGAAGGGCAGATGCAAATGAGTGAGGGCACTAGTCCCTCCAGCACTTCAAATGAAGGCAGCAGGAGCACTCCTAGCAACCTGCCTAAGGCTGCTACCAGGCAAAGGAAGAAAAGAACTTCAGACTCTGAAGATGAGGATTATAGAGCTGAAGAGGATGAAGCTACTTCCAAGAAAATAGTACTCAAAAAGGAGTATGGCTCAGTAAAGCATACAAAGCCAGGCATGAAGATTAAAAGGCCTGCAGGAAGACAACCAATGTCCAAAGCCAGAGCATCAACTCAACTGCCTGAAAAGCCTGATCCCAAAGAGCCAGCTGTTGAAGGAAAGAAAAGGAAGGAAAGGGTCAAGAAGACCATGGCCAGAGTTGTTCAGCAACCTTCCATGATGGAAGAAGAAGAAGAGCTTGCTGCACCAGCACCTAAGGCACCAAAGCTTATGGGAGATGCTATTAGATCAGGGGCTGCAACATCTAAACCCAAGGAAGCACCCAAAGCTGCCCCCAAGGCCAAGTCTGCACCAAAGAGGAATACCAGGAGTATTCCAGCTGCTGAGAAGAACAAGGCCCCAGTGCCTGAGGTTTCTGAGGAGGAAGATGAAGAAGGACAAGTTCTGAGGAAGCTCAAGCCCAAGATACTAGACCATAATGATGCCCATCCTGTAGCTGAGGACATGAACATCAGAAAAGATTCAGGGTTGAGGCTATGGAGAATGGCAGATCCATATGCCACAAGGAGAAGAACTGCTGTTGATTACAGGTTTCATACAAAGGAACAGCAGGACTTCTATGAGACAATCTTGTTGGACAAAAAGCCCATTGTGTGTGATATGAGGTGGGTCGACTGGACCTACATGAAGGAAAATGAAGAACACTATCCAGGAGTACAAGACAGTTTTGTTGCTTGTGGAGTTGCAGATTTTGTTGGGCAAAAGCTCACCAACTGGAATGATGAACTTATAATGCAATTCTACTCCATAGCACACTTCTATCCAGATGGGAGGATAGTTTGGATGTCTGAAGGTACAAGGTACCAGTCAACTGTTGAGGAGTGGGCAAATCTGATAAATGCCCCAAAGGAAAATGATGATGACCTGGATGTATATGCCAAGAAGAAAATGGGACACAATACCATGGCACCTATGTACAAGGAGATCCCAGACAAAGCCCTAGAGACATTCTCTTTTGGATCAGTCCACTTTCTTATGTCAGGGCTGCCTACAATCAACTGGATCCTAAGGCACACTCTATTGCCTAAGTCTGGTGACCACAACATGATCAGAGGGCATGCAATCAACATGTTGCATTTGTTTGATGTGCCTCAGAAATTCAAGGTCATGAGCCTTATAGTAGAAACCATTAAGAGGACTGCAGCATATCAGAAGAGGAGTTGTGGATATGCCCCTCAGATTCAGGAGTTGATTAACTCAAAGATGGGCACAGGCAAATATCTATTGGATAGGGAACATTTTCCTCTCTATCCAGACTTTGAGGACAATGAGGTTGTCATGAATGAGGATGATCCATCATCAGTTCAAGCTCAAGAGAAGAAGGAGAAGGCAAGGAAGGAGAAGGCTGCCAAGATGCCAACTCAAGAGGAGGCATCTAAATATTTCTTGAAGAACAAGCAGGAGCAGCTTGGTTACTTGATAGCATCAACACTGAGGATTGAGAAGGGCTTGGCCACCTTAACTCAGAATCAGGAGAGCTTGGAGAGAATCATGGAACAAAAATTCTATGATCTTGATGTCAAGGTAACTGAGATTCAGTCAGTTGTGGAGCAGCTGCAGGATGACATGCAGGAGAGGAAGGGCAAGACTACCACTAATATATTTGCCACAGTGCCTAGACCTCAGAGGTCAGCTGCAGTGCTAGTGCTAGACACTAGAGCAACATCATCTGCACCAGCCATAGCTCCTACAGCTCCAGTGCAACCAGCTCCAGCACCAACTCCTCCAGCTCCCTCTACATCAACTGAAGCCTTCGTCCAAGGAGCCATCTCTACACCACCAACTGAAGATCAAGCCTGAGAGTCGATCTAGCACTATGCATTTTCTATGAACTTTTTGGTAACTTGTTGCCAAAGGGGGAGAAAAATGTATAAATCATAGGCTTCGAGAGAGAGTGTGTTGCTTTTATTCTCTCTTGCTTTGGTGGTTTAATACTTGTTTGCTTTTGATTGCTTGAGATACTATGCTATTCTTGTGAGACATTGATGATCATGTGTTTGATCATAAGCTACACTTATGCATGTTTGATGATATTATCTTATCTATCCTATGTGATCATTCACTTTGCTTGGTGATGAGTGCATGTATTCAATCTTTATCATTTTGAGCGCTCCACCAAGATGTATGTGACATGGAAGAGTAACCCATGAGCCTAATTCCTTGTGCATTTGCAGTCCAAAGCAAATCTTAAACTATGCACAAATTTAGGGGGAGCTCTTGCTTATCACATACTTCTCAAAGCGACGATGTTTTTCAATCTTATTATCATTTGTCAAAGCTTTGATCTATATGTTGTCATCAATTACCAAAAAGGGGGAGATTGAAAGTGCAACTATACCTAGGTGGTTTTGGTAATTCATAACAACATATAGCTCATTGAGCTAATGCTATTCCAAGACATATATTTCAGGAAAGCTCAATGAATGGCATGGCATGGATGATGAAAGTGGATCTCTCAAAATACTAAGGACAAAGGATTGGCTCAATCTCAATAGCTCAAGACTCTTCATTTTATATTTTAGTGATCTAAGATCACATTGAGTCTATAGGAAAAGCCAATACTATCAAGGAGGGATGAGGTGTTGCTTAATGAGCCTCTTGCTTCATGTGCTTAGTGATATGCTCCAAAACCCTCAGCTACTTTCTCACATCCACAAATGACCTAAACTCAAAGCCAAAATTGGTCACACTGATTCTTCCTATCCGGCGCCACCGATTTCAAATGTCATAGCCACTGCCACAAACCCTAGGCAAATCGGTTCTACCGATAGGGATCTTGATCTCACCGAGATGGGATTGTAATCTCTCTGTTTCCCTTCGTAACATTTCGGTCAAACCGAAGTGAGCGATCGGTCCCACCGAGATTGCAATGTAAACTCTTTGTTTCCCTTTTGTAACATTTCGGTCTCACCGAAAAGAGCAAATCGGTCCCACCGAGTTTACCTGACCAACTCTCTGGAAAGCTTATTACCAAAATCGGTCTCACCGAGTTTGTGTAATCGGTCTTACCGAGATTACGTTATGCCCTAACCCTAACCGAATCGGTCTCACCGAGTTGCATGTCAGTCCCACCGGAAATCACTAACGGTCACTAGGTTTACTAAATCGGTCCGACCGAGTCTGTTGAATCGGTCCCACCGAGTTTGGTAAATTGTGTGTAACGGTTAGATTTTGTGTGGAGGCTATATATACCCGTCCACCTCCTCTTCATTTGTGGAGAGAGCCATCAGACTAAACCTACACTTCCAACTTACCATTTCTAAGAAAGAACCACCTACTCATGTGTTGAGGCCAAGATATTCCATTCCTACCATATGAATCTTGATCTCTAGCCTTCCCCAAGTTGCTTTCCACTCAAATCTTCTTTCCACCAGATCCAAATCCTATGAGAGAGAGTTGAGTGTTGGGGAGACTATCATTTGAAGCACAAGAGCAAGGAGTTCATCATCAACGCACCATTTGTTACTTCTTGGAGAGTGGTGTCTCCTAGATTGGCTAGGTGTCACTTGGGAGCCTCCGACAAGATTGTGGAGTTGAACCAAGGAGTTTGTAAGGGCAAGGAGATCGCCTACTTCGTGAAGATCTATCGCTAGTGAGGCAAGTCCTTCGTGGGTGACGGCCATGGTGGGATAGACAAGGTTGCTTCTTCGTGGACCCTTCTTGGGTGGAGCCCTCCGTGGACTCGCGCAACCGTTACCCTTCATGGGTTGAAGTCTCCATCAACGTGGATGTACGATAGCACCACCTATCGGAACCACGCCAAAAACATCCGTGTCTCCAACTGCGTTTGAATCCTCCAAACCCTTCCCTTTACTTTCTTGCAAGTTGCATGCTTTAATTTCCGCTGCCTATATACTCTTTGCATGCTTGCTTGAATAGTGTGATGATTGCTTGACTTGTCCTAAGATAACTAAAATCTGCCAAACTCTAAAATTGGGAAAACATTAAGTTTTTAATTGGTCAAGTAGTCTAATCACCCCCCTCTAGACATACTTCAAGGTCCTACAAACTTGCACATTTTTTGCGTGCAAAACAAACAAATTGTCGGCCATGATATCATAGTCGGCCGTACGAGAGCAGAATACTTATAATTTTAGGCGCCAAAAGCTTTCAAACTTATCGCTCACATCGAAATATCACGCGCCCGAAAGTTCTGCCCTGCGATATTCCTGTTTTACCCCTGCCACATGAACGGAAAAAGGGCTGCTTTGGTAACTCCATTGTTTTCCCCTCTTTGCCCCCAACATTCTTCCCCAGATCCCCTCCCCTTCTCCTCCCCGAGCCCCAACCATGACAAGCCGCCGAATCTAGTCCTCCGCCACAGCGGTGGACCTCACACCCCGCCGGATCTACCTTCTGCACCTTGGAACCCCCAACTACCAACTCACCACTTTACCGGAGCCACTTCAGCGACTGGCTTGTCCACCGCTCCAGATCTCCTTGACCGCCATCATGGTCCACCGCACCATATCTGCTTAATCGGCTCCCTCGTCCACCACGGTGTAGGCCCTTCACTGACTCTCTTGCCCGCTCCTTCGCTGGCCCTTCATACAAGCCCTCGTCCGCCGCAACAGATCCGCCTCACCGAAAGCACTGTGCAACGCGCCCGCCGAAGCCTTCATCCACTGCACCAGACCCGCCCCACGGATGCCATATTCAACTCCATCGGCCCTGCTTTACCGACGCCGCAGCCTCATCAGGTTATTTTGATTTGTACTCCTTCAGATTTTCTCTTTATCGTGCAACTGTTCACTTACCACATATGAGCTTTCTTATATGTCGACAGGCGCCGCAACCATAGCACCGGAGCCGCTTAAGCGATGGCGATAGCCAGCCCAAACTCAACCGCAACAGAGCACCATCGACGACCCTTAGCTATCAAGTATGACAATGATACCCATACGCCGCCAAGAATCAGGTACTATTATCCAACGGCCGGCGCCTACGTTCACTTTCCGAGCATAAGCACCGCACCTTTGAATTTGTTCAGGGCATCATTCAGTTTTTCATGAGACGCGTTATTCTGCTTGCACCTGTAGGGCCATACTTCTGGCAGTGAACATGTTACATGTTCTAAATTACATACTAGTGCACATATAGTTAATATGCTTTAGTTTTTTCCTAAGTACTCCCTCTGTTCCAAAATAGATGACCCAACTTTGTACTAACTTTGTACTGAAGTTAGTACAAAGTTGAGTCATCTATTTTGGAACGGAGGGAGTATTAATGTACTTCCTAGATATCGCTGCCTACTATTTTACTTCTTGAATGATATATTTATGATAATGGTTTTGTTCTGATGCCACCTGTTGGTTCCATCAGACTACTTAATGTTCTCTATGCTTAATTACACATCAGCAAACTAGCATGTGGTTCCGCTGCTTTTTGTTCGTTTTACCCTACATTTTTTTATGCTAGCTATTACATCACTACTCCGAGCCTCTGTTCGTTACTTGTTTGTGTGTTCTTGATCTTCCCAAGTTGCATGACTAATTTGATGCTTCTATTAATTATGGAGCTGCCAACCCCATCAAGCAAAATATTTGTTCTTTTGGGGCTGGCACCTCGAACAAGCATAAAAATAGAGGGAAGCAGATATATTGTCGTGTATGCACACACCCTTCTTTCATTAGTTTAGATGAACCATTGATGATCAATTCGGACCAGTGCATGTGATTAAAATTAATTTTACCTAAATAGAGGGTGCATAATAAACTACAACAACTAGATTTGCAACCACGGGATGCTGACGATATCTTCAAAGAACATTGGAACAGCAGCGAGGCTTCATAGCAACATATGGTAAGCCAGTGTGTTTTAGTACATGTGAAATGTAATGTGAGTGGGATGCTTTCTTGGCTTGTGCCCTCAACCTGTAATCCTACCGAATTACAAATAGTTTAGTTGTCTGCTTTGCTGTATTGCTTGATTCGAATGCTTGTTTGTTGTTAGCTATACATGAGTTGGCCAATATGTCAGTAGTGCATGTTGTACTATCGTAAAGAAATGCATGCCTATTTCATTGAGTCCTTAACTTTGCTTCTCAACTTCATCACAAGACTGTCTTCATAGTTTATATGAGGCCACACTATTAAGTGCTTTCTCATATTATTTCAACTGCTTAGATGCCTTGGCAACATAAATATAGCGGTGGTACACTCCCTTTCAACTAGGGATGTCAACTGGGTCCCGTTTAATCCCGATTAAAGTCCACCAGTGGTATGATAGTTCAAAAGATTTTTTGTTTTTTGAGGAAAATGAACTAGGGAGGTAGCAAAAACTAACTAGATGGGACTGGCGGATGTCGTCTATTTGCCACTGACATCCCTAGTTTCATCTTACCATTTTAATTTCTTTTCGGCTGATGCTGCTTCGAACCATTTAAATATAAATTGCCATGCTCGGCAATAATTCATCTGTCGTTTACCATGTAAGCTTACTGCCTAGATCATACGATAACTATCTCTTACTTATGTCTAGCGGAAACCTTTCAGGATGCCGTTCACACTAGGACACAATGTACAACCTCAGAATCTATTTGTGGAAGCAGTGCGCCATCCATGTTACCCGATGGTAGCAGTTCAGAGGCAACACCGCCGGAGAGCAGTCTGAGCACAGATATTATAGTGCTTGAGGTTCTACTAGAGGCAGAAAGAGATCGTGTGGCTGCCATGAATGAGGTAATCTTTATCTTGAGGCTGGAAATTACGGAATTAGTGGCACGCATTATGCAAGCATCCCAAGAATTGGAGGAAGTAAGAATGATGCATTTGAAGACGGAGGAGGTCCTGTTGTTTCTGCTATCTGAAGCCCAAGGTAATCCCAGTTCTTTTTTAGATACCAGTTGAAATTGTCATTAGATTATTGTACTTGCATGTTGTGTCATGTCTCTGAATTGATTATGTTGCAAGACCCCCTATGTTGTCCATGTGTTGTAATGATTCAAATTTTTTAGGCGAGGTAATCCTCAGAACTTGTATGATTGAAATAAGGTGAACTGTTTTTCGTGTGAGCATATTGTATTGGATGAAATAACTTTTTCACTCAGAGTGTATCCAACCTACTGAATTCAAAGATCACGGCATTTCTAAATCAGAATCATATATAAAGGTGGAATAAATCTTTGTTGCGGTTTTGAAGAAATAAATGACAAAACATAGAATTATCTGTGGATATTCGTAATCGAATACAAATTGGATTTGAATTTAGTTTGCCAGGGCCCAGGGCAAACGTGAATGCTAATTCTCCCAAGTTTTGAATGAAGCGGCTAAACACCCACTATAATTTGTGGGCTACCCGAAGCAAGTGTTTGCGAGATGGAAATTACTGTCTACCGATGACACTTGACATCCTTATCGACCGGATTTACACTGCTGTCAATAGGGGTAGACTAGTAACTTCAATTAGACATGACACAACGGCCTCTGAGCCCATTCAGACACGGTGGCGCCAAACGTGGGCGGCAAAACACATTTGATTCAAGCTCGTCCGAAAGACATGTGTCTCTTCCTCCGTTTCCCCATTCATACACGGTGGGCGGCAAAACAAACTCTCCTCGTCCAAAATCGATGTAGGCTAATATTTTAAATAGGGGCAGATGTGTAACTTCCCTCAGACGTGACACAACTGCCCTACCTGTCAGCCCCATTCATACACCATGGGCGGCAAAACACCCTCTCCTCGCCCAAAATAGTTATCGACAAATATTTGGGAGATGCGAGATTACCGTCCTATCCCCAACCGACGTGATGTCCGAAATTTTAAACGGGGGATAAGTTCGTAACTTTCCCACATTTCAGAGAAGTGCGTCCCAAAGTTTGAGATCCCCCTCCCCTCCATTTCCCCATTCATACACCGTCGGCGTCACGACAACCTCTGCACTGCAGCCAGCCTCCTCTGTACGCCACCCCATCCTCCACCTTGCCGGAGCCGCTACCCCTACCCGTCGTCCATTGCAAGAGATGGACGTCTCTTGTCCACAGCGTTGAACCAGGATCCTTTCATCACCTCTTCTTGCTTCATCGGCGCCATCGTCCACCTTGCCGTTGCCGCTCCTATGACCGCCTCGTCCACGGCAACAAGATATATCCGCCGACCCGGCCGTCTGTCGTCTAAAGTCTTCTTCCCTGCCGCCGACAGCCATTGCACCCGCTGCACCCTCAACGTACCAGCACAGGCCTACACGGCGTCGCAAGAGAGGTGGTACTCTTCCATATGTGCTTAAGTTATTGATCTCACCTAGAAAATAGATTGTAATTTGTTTACTGTACTTTTCTTGTCCGTACCAAATCGTAGTGGCTAGTTGAAAGCAAACATTGGTTGCGAAGTAGCTTTGTCTGGTTTGCACCTTCAGATCCGCCATGGCACGGGCACTATACTTGTAAATCTTATGGTTTCCCCCCTTTATATTCGCTGCCATCATCGTAGGTGCTTCCTGTCGTGCTAGCACTGCTCCTCAAGACCTCAACCCAAAGCTTACGTGTTGAAATACGAATCTGATATGATGCTCATATCACTAAAACAGAGAACATTTAATTGGTCGCCTAATGTTCCTATATTCGTCTCGAAAAGCATGTGCACCACCCACTAGTCCAGCTAGTTCCACTTCCCTGATTTTTCTCTTGATGCTTAGGGTTTTCCCCTTTTATCTACTCTACTATGATCTGCGTAGGTGCTTTCTGTCGTACTAGCATTACTCTACCCTTCAAGCTAAACAACACAACACTCAGAATTCGAAAGCTTAGTTGTTCAAATATGATTGTGATATGATACTGATATTAGTTAACCGACACACTTAATTGGTTAGCTAAAGGTCCCACATGAGTTTCCAAATGCATGTCGCGACATATAGAGAGATAGTATAATTGCATTTATTTGTCACTTGTTGACCGTAATTTCTTGTCCATACCAAATCTTAGTTGTTATTTCAAAGCAAACATAGGTTGCTAACTACCCTTTGCACGGTTTGCAGCTTCAGATCTGCCATCCCACTGCCACGGTCAACACTGTACTTATCATGCTTATGGTTTCCCCATTTTATGATGACCACAATCAGCCTACGTGGTTTGTGTCATAATAGCACTGCTCCACACATCGAGCTAAACAAGCTTAGTTGTACAAATTCATATATGATACTATTGCTGATATTAGTAAAACTAAGAGATGTTTAATTTGTTAGCTAAATGTTCCTACTTTAGTTTCAAAATGCATGTGAGCCATATATGGAGAGACCGGAAAGAATAGTATTTCTCTATGCGCTCTGGTTCATCATGGGTGGCCAACCGACATTGTACTGAAAGACTTGTAATATCTTCAATCTGCTTGCTCTTCTACTCTTCTTTAAGATGATACTCTTCTCTTGCGGCCGACTGGTCAGGTCGAGTTGTTCTCCCTTAGTATATGTTGAATTTGTCAGGTCAGGTCGACTTGTTCTTCTTGACTATATGTTGAAGCTGTCATCTGCCAAGTGTCATCACTTCTGGATCTCTCATATTTTGAGTAGTAGGCCACATTATATTAATGCACACAACAAATTACAGCATGCATGGAATCTCTTAAAATAATTGCAAAGATAGCACAAAGGGGTTTACAGGGAGGCAATATTGGATTAGAATCACTTCTGCATTACAAAGAAAATCTCACTTGTTTTTATGTTTTCATGCATGTCAGATATTGAACATTATCAAAATGAATATGAGAATGGGTGCACGAGAGGAATATTGTGGAACAATCCACTAGCTAACAAACTTGGCATGGTGGAGGATGGCCTATCTTATTCACCCATCAAGGTGCTTGCTCTAACTTTGCAAAGTTGTATTGGTCGCACATATTTTGCATCTGACCTCTTGCATTACTTCTACTTTGTTACACCATCTGCTTAGTTTAAGGATCATATATGAGTCCATACCTATCCATTTTCTGTACCTATTCCATGTGTCATCACACTATGTTTTTCCAGTCAAATGTTGTTCTTTCGTAATAGATGTCCAAAAGGAAGATGGTGAGTGCAGATCCTCAAGGAGTACAAACTAGGTATTTGGAAAAGGTAGTGATACCTATTAAATCAGATAGATCAGCAGCCACAGAAAACACACGCCCAACTATACCACACTTTACCCCTACTATAGTGGCCAAACCCCTGTTAGAACTGCTGGGAGCCCAGCGTAAGGGACTATCTATGATATCAATTCAAAATTTGAACTCCTAAATTTCTGCTTGTGCCTTACCTTCTCTCTTGTATGAAAACTAATTTCAGATGAATCTCCTTGCTCAAAGGATCATACGATCTAAAAAGAATATTGGGCTCTGCATTGCTCTTGTCAGTACCTCTCTCCCTTTTGCCTTGTAACGCTGTACTTAATTAATTGCTATTTGATTATGTATCATCAGTCTGCACCTGAGCTTCATTATCCTCTGTTTCTTCCAATATTATTTGATATATATTTACTCTTTGCAAAATGTAGAATAATGGCAATGCTTATGAAGAATTTTCTTTGGGGAATTTATTGAATTATCCTTCCATCAACATGGAGAAGGGCCTTGTCCAGCCCGTGTTAACATGTAATGTAAGTTCATCCTTCTCAAGCCTTCAAACTTTGTTCTAGTATAGATTTGGATAGGCATCATTTCCTCCACTGCTGTTTGCTTTGCTTTTTACATCTGATTGGATGTTTGAAACAACTACCAGTTTCAAATTGTAGTTGTAAAAACATGTTCCTAATGCAGAACAGATCCATTTAATTGCTTATATAATTATGAAACCGGTTACGTGTCTCCTTGTTTCTCTTTCTGTCGTGGAATTGTCACGTCAGATGTCCTAGTGAAAGGACTTAGTTGTGGAGCCATCGCAACTAGGAAGCTTGAAGAGGTTAATCACGACAAGGGACACGAGAGGTTTATACTAGTTCAGCCCCTTACGGTGAAGGTAAGGCCTATGTCTAGTTGGGTTGATATTGCTTGATGTTTCGATGACCAGGGAGCGAGATACGCTATGCCCGGTTCTCGATGAGTTGTTTCTTGCCCTAAGCCGCCAGCGGGTCATCCCCTTATATATACGGGTGGACGCCCTGCGGCCTACGGAGACCAGGCCGTCTCATAGACAGTGTCCGGCTCGGTGACTAGTTAAATCTATATTATGTTACAAGTCATATCATCATGGAGGTTTACTACTATGGGCCTTAAGCCGCCTGTGGGCCTTAGACCCTTATTTGAACCGCCATCTTCATGCTTGGCCTTGGGCTTCTTTCTGATGAGTCTTCTTTGCGTAACCCGGCCCCTCCTGGGCGGCTTACACAAATAGTTATATCACCAACATTAGGCCTCAGATTGATTTGAACCAGTTCATGTCAATCTCAAAATACCTTAAGAAATAAGCCTTCGGTCTTCTGTCTGTGCAAAAAGGTTTAACCCGCCATGACGTCATCTTCTGGATCCACGTTAACCCGCTGTGACATCATCTCCAATTAAATCCTTATTTTATCGTGCTATATCTTCAACGGATCTTTGCCTTTAGTGGTTGTCCCGAAACCCGATGCGTCGTGGTCGCTGGATAATAATATCCAATCTCCTCGTTTCTCACACCGTCCCGGTCGGCCCTTCCCTATAAATAGGCTCGACCTAGGTCTTCTTCATTTTCTCCCTCAGTCGTTCGTCTTCTTCCTCTCGCTGACTCTCTGCCGCTCGAGCTCCGCCGCTGCCGCTGCCGCAGATCTCCTCATCCTCGCCAACTCAGGCCGTTGCATCAACCTGATTTGACCAGAAAACCACGACGAACCTCCGCAGCCACTCTGCATCTGTAAGTTTCCTCCTTCTTGTCGGTGTACTAGAATAGGGGTACCCTAGTGCCCCGAACTTGTGCACGGGCAGTTGCAGCACCCCGCGGCAAGGGTTGCCGGGCGACCACCAAGGTCCTCCGTGGTTCCTTTGCAGCCATTCAAGAACAAAGTATTCAAGCTCAGGAGACAAGGCCCCGGCAAGAGGAGCTTGCCGGGAAGGCCAACCAAGGCATCCCAAGGAACTTGCCGCGACGCGCCACGCGTCCCGGCAAGGCAACAAGGCCCCGGCAAGAGGAGCTTGCTGGGAAGACCAACCAAGGCATTTCGAGGCCTGGTGAGCGACAAGTTTCCGGGCGCGGCAAGGCGATGACCGCGGCAAGACGCTTGCCGTGGCAAGTAACCACTCTGTACCCACACTCTAGCACATCCGCCAACATGTCGCTCTGGGGGCCTTCCCATGCGCGCGTGGCGTGAGGCTGTGCAGCCAGCGGTGCGCGGTGGCATGCGACGCTGACAAGATCGCCATCGTGGCGAATGGGGGCGTCCCTGACGGTCCCTTTCTGCACTGTTTGGGCGATGCAGACGGACATTTAATGCCTTTGTCCCCTGCCGTCAGGGTTAGGTAGGATACACTGTGCAAGTAGGTGTACCAACCACAACACTTTTTACGCTTTTACCCTTCTCTGCGTTGCCACCTGTCGGTGACCCCTTGAGCATATAAAAGGAGGCCCATGCGCAACGTAGAGGGGATTCGGCTCATTCGGAAGCCAGAAAAACACTTAGCTCTCTCGAGCAAGAACAGAATACAATCAGACAAGCAGCAGTAGGAGTGTTATCTCTCCGGAGAGCTCCGAAGCTGGGTAAACTGCTCGTGTGCTCTGGCTCGATCTGCTCTTCGTGCGATCTCCGCCCCCCGCCGAATCGAAAGGGGCCCGGTCCGCCGGCCCCATAGGTGTTTGTGGATCAGTTTCCCCGACATCTTTGGCATGCCAGGTAGGGGGCGTCGAGATTGCGTGAACCTGATCCGGCGTTCACGCGAGCCAGATCTTCATTTTCTTCATCGACATGCCACCGAAGAAGAAGACTTCGGCAGCAGCTGCTCCGTCCATGTCATTACCACCACCACTGGAGCAAACGGGTGGTGGAGTGGACGCCGGCGGAAGAACGGACGTCGACGAGGAAGCTCACGATGCTGCCAGGTCCAAGGACAAGGCTGCACAGACCTCGGCGTCCGTACATGTCCCGCGCCCATCTCAGGAGGCGCAGGACCGACAGCGTCATGGTATTCGCAGTACCATACGTTCGTTGGGACAAGATCGAGCTGGTGGATCTCAGGGCGCTCAAGACCAGCATGCACGCCAACGTGCTGGCACGAGCAAGACACGGTCGCCTGGACGGGATACGGCTCCTTCTAACATAGTTAGAAGTCTGAGCATATCCCGCTCCTCACACCGTTCGCCACTACCGCCCACCACTCCGGCAGAAGCTTTGGCGCGAGCTCAGCTGCTCCTGGATTACCCTCCAGCAGAAGACAAGATCAACCAATGGAGGGCCACCATTCAAAGTCTCATTGGCTTCGCCAACGGCGACACTCCACGGCAGCCAAGTGCATCGCGGCCGCGGCAGGACTGCCAGACGCGAGCCGGTGGCGACGAAACCGGTGGGGTGCAACCACCATGCACTCTCCACCCCGAAGGCCAAGATCGCCGACTCGTCGGATCCACCTCGACAGCGACTCCACTGCGTCATCGGATCCACGAGCTCGTCGCGACCAGCGCCAAGTTCTTCACGAACGACAGCAAGAAGACGCTCGTACTCGCATCGAGTGCCGAAGAGAAGCGCGACGTCAATCCGACAAGCGCGTTGGGCCCTCTGTTGACATGCATGCGCCAGGGGAACCAGGTGACTTGCCGTACGCGGTAGGTTGCCCTGCGTTCACTCGTGAGCTGCGACAAGTCCAGTGGCCCAGCACGAAGAATTTCAAGCCAGATGTACCAGAGAAGTACGACGGCAAGACGCATCCGTCGGAGTTCCTCAGCATCTACACCATCGCGGTGCATGCTGCCGGAGGACGGGACGACAAGATCCTTGCCAACTACTTCCCGCTGGTGCTCAAGCCGAATGTCAGATCCTGGCTCATGCACTTGCCGGACAACTCCATATCCTCCTGGGCTTATCTGTGCCATCAGTTTGTCGGCGCCTTTACAGGCGGCCACAAGCCTCATGGCCAAGAGAGCGATCTTCATCTGCTCGCCCAGAAGGAAAGAGAGCCCCTGCGCAAGTACATTCAGAGATTCAACCGCGTACAGCACAACATCCCAGATTTCCACCCTGCCGCGGTAATCAGCGCGTTCCATCAGAACGTGCGGAACCGCAGGATGCGGGAGGAGATGGCGATGTGCAAGATCAGAGACGTCAGTGAGCTATATGCCCTGGCCGACAAGTGTGCACGTGCTGAGGAAGGGAGGAAACTCCTCGGAGAGAACACAGGAGCAGGAGGATCTGATAGTGAGGACACTGCCCCGGCAAGAAAGAACCGGCGGCGGAACAACAGGAAGAAGAAAGGCAAAGATGTGCTAGTTGTTGAGCAGTCCGGCAAGAAAGCCGAAGTTGGTAGCTCCGGCAAGGAGGTTGCCGCAGCTGTGGTGGTCGCCGACAAGCAGGACAGCACCAACAAGCAGTATTGCAAGATCCACCGCACCAAGGGCCATGACCTCCAGAGCTGCAAGAAGGTCGAGCAGCTTGTAGAATAGCAAAAGGCTGAATACGAGCGGCGTGACAAGGAAAAGGCCTAGGAAGGTGCTGGAGGAGCCAGCAAGAAACGTCCCGGCCGAGGAGGACGCCGCGGCAAGGCCAAGCAGCGGCAAGGAGACAGACCTCCACGCGGCCGCGACAAGGATGAAGACGACGACGACGATGAAGATATGGATGAAGATGAAACCGATGAGCAGGAGTTCCAGAAAGCCACAGAGGTCCTGTGCGTTGACGGCGGTGCTTCTCTGCATACTTCACACCGCCAGCTCAAGCAGTGGGTGCGGGAAGTCAATGCGGCAGAACCACCCGTCGAGTCACGCAAGCCTCTGAAATGGTCCAGCACGCCTATCATCTTTGATATTGAGGACCACCCAGATCGCATAACTGCGGACGGGTGCTTGCCGATGTTGGTTTCACCAACTATCCGCAACCTCAAGGTCACAAAGATGCTAGTTGACGGCGGGGTCGGCTTAAACCTGATCTCCTCCGTGGTACTCCATAAGCTTCAGATCCCTGATGGCGAGCTCGAAGAGACCGGCACGTTCCAAGGAATCAATCCGGGAAGGAGCAAGCCGAAGGGAAAGATCACGTTGCCGGTAACATTTGGCAGCGAGCTGAACTTCAGGACTGAGAGGGTCACTTTTGACGTTGCAGACTTCCCATTGCCTTACAATGGGATACTTGGCCATCCAGCACTCGCCAAGTTCATGGCAGCCTCTCACTATGCATACAACATGCTGAAGATGCCAGGCCCGATAAGTGTCATCTCTGTCCCTGGCGACAAGAAAGACGCTCTTATCTGCGCCGAAAAGATCTACCAGGAAGCAGCAGCCGCAACAGATCGCAAGTCACTTGCCGATGAAGCTCCCGGGGGGAAGAAGAAGACCAAGTCCGGCAAGAGTTCTGATGCCCACTCCGGCAAGCGCACCTCTTCGGAGTGCTGCGCTACCGTCGAGGACGCACCATCGAGCTCCACCGGCAAGTGTAAGAAGACAATGGCAGCTCCACCAGAGACCAAGAAGGTGTCCGCCAAGGAGGACGGCACTGGTGGTACCTTCACCATCAGTGTCACTCTCGACCCCAAATAGGAAAGCGCGCTCGTTGCTTTCCTGCGGGCGAACGTCGACGTGTTTGCGTGGCAACCGTCCGACATCCCCGGTGTTCCCAGGAAAGTAATTGAGCACCACCTTGCCGTCTGTCCTCATGCGCGGCCCGTCAAGCAGAAGGTCAGGAAACAGGCAGTGGAGCGCCAAGAATTCATCGCAGAAGAAATCAAGAAGTTGGAAGCAGCAGGCCTTGTCAGAGGGGTGCTCCATCCTACGTGGTTGGCCAATCCTGTAGTCGTGCGCAAGGCAAACGGGAAATGGAGGCTTTGTATCGACTTTACCGATGTTAATAAAGCTTGTCCCAAAGACCCATTTCCTTTGCCGCGCATCGACCAGATTGTTGACTCCATGGCCGGATGTGATTTGCTTTCATTTCTTGATGCATACTCAGGATACCATCAGATCTTCATGGCAGAAGAGGATGAGGAGAAGACCGCATTCATCACCCCGTGTGGCATGTACTGTTTCGTACGGATGCCTTTCGGTTTGAAGAATGCTGGTTCAACATTTGCAAGGGTAGTCCACCACGCTTTTGAGCCGTAGATGCATAGAAATGTAGAAGCCTACATGGATGACATAGTGGTCAAGAGTAAGGACAGGGCGACCCTGATTCAAGATTTGGACGAAACATTTGCAAATTTGTGCAAGATCAACCTCAAGCTTAACCCCGAGAAGTGTGTGTTTGGATTACCCTCCGACAAGCTTCTCGGGTTCTTTGTGTCTCAGCGGGGAATTGAAGCCAATCCCGACAAGATCAAGGCCATTGAGCAGATCGAAGCACCAAAGCGCGTCAAGGATGTACGAAGGCTTGCCGGTTGCATGGCTGCTCTCAGCAGGTTTATCTCTAGGTCTACTGAGCGTGCCCTGCCGTTTTTCAAAATATTGAAAAAGGCAGGTCCAATGAAATGGACTCCGGAGGTGGAGGCTGCGCTGCAGGACTTGAAGAGATACCTGTCCTCCACTCCAACACTTGTCGCACCTAAGCCACAAGAGAAGTTGCTGCTGTATATAGCGGCAACCAATCAAGTGGTTAGTGCTGCGTTAGTGGCGGAGAGGGAGGCAGATGATGAGCCGGCAACCACAGCAGATGCATCCAGAGACAAGCAGGGGGCTTCGCCGACAAGCTCTGGTCCCGACAAGGATGGATCTGCGCAGGAGCATGATAAGATGCAGAAGAGAATGGTGCAGCGCCCAGTTTACTTTTTCAGTTCCCTTCTGCAGGGGGCTAGGTCAAGGTACTCTGGTGTGCAGAAATTGCTTTTCGGCCTTCTCATGGCCTCGAGAAAGCTGCGCCATTACTTCCAAGCACATGAGATCACTGTCGTCACTCGTTTTCCGCTGAAGAGGATACTGCAAAATCCAGAAGCGACAGGCAGGATTGTCGAGTGGGTGCTGGAACTGCCAAGCTTTGGCCTCAAGTTTGAAAGTACTTCAACTATCCAAAGCAGAGCATTGGCAAAGTTCATAGCAGAGTGGACGCCAACACAAGATGAAGCAATTCCAGAGACGAGCATCCCCGTCAAGGAAGCAAGCAAAGAGTGGCTGATGTACTTTGATGGTGCCTTCTCGCTGCAAGGCGCCGGTGCGGGCGTGCTGCTTGTCGCACCCACCGGAGAGCACCTCAAGTACGTAGTCCAGATGCACTTTCCCAAGGAACAAGCAACCAACAATACTGCAGAGTATGAAGGATTGCTTGCCAGTCTCAGGATCGCAGCAGACCTTGGGATCAAGAAGCTCATTGTCAGGGGTGACTCACAGCTTGTCGTCCGCCAAGTGAACAAGAACTATCAGAGTCCATTGATGGAAGCATATGTTGATGAAGTGAGAAAGCTAGAAGAGCACTTTGACGGCCTACAGATGGAGCATATTCCGAGAGCTCAGAATGACATTGCTGATGGCCTGTCGAAGTGCGCCGCACTAAAGTTACCTGTGGAACCAGGGATCTTTGTGCTCAAGCTGACTCAACCGTCTGTAACATCATCAACTAGACAGAGCAAGAAGAGAAAGTTGATTTCTGGTGACTATTTTCCGGCAGAGCTCCCTGAAGCCGCCGCCAAGAAAGTCCCCAAGATCAACACCAAGGGTGCTGAGGAGCGGTCTGCTCCGGCAAGCCTTATGGTTTGTTCCGTTGAAGCTGACGCTCCCGGCAAGCTTTGCTCCGGCAAGCTTGCCGGGGAACATCAAGCTCCGGCTGAGCCGCAGGTTCTTGCCGTGGAAGCAGATGTTCCCGCAACAGCAGATATGCCTTTAGTCCTTGTTGTCGAGCCACGAGCTCCAGCATGGGCACAGCAGATTGTCCATTTCCTTCAGACAGGAGAGCTTCCCGAAGAGCAAGAAGAAGCGGAAAAAGTAGCCCGGCAGTTAAATATGTACCAGTTTGTCGACAGCACACTATACAGAAGAAGATTCAACGGTGTGAAATTGAAGTGTATTTGCCGGGAAGACGGACAAAAGCTGTTGGCAGAGATACATGGAGGCATATGTGGTCACCACATTGGCGCAAGAGCACTTGCCGGCAAAGCTTTCCGGCAAGGTTTCTTTTGGCCGACGGCCCTCCAGGATGCAACTGCACAAGTAACCAAGTGTGAAGCGTGCCAGTTCCACTCCAAACAGATACACCAGCCAGCTCAAGCTCTCCAGACGATCCCTTTATCCTGGCCATTTTCGGTCTGGGGGCTCGACATCCTCGGCCCTTTTCCCCGAGCTGTCGGGGGCTTTGAGTACTTGTACATTGCGATCGACAAGTTCACAAAGTGGCCGGAAGTGGAACCAATGAGGAAGGTGACAGCACAGTCAGCAGTCAAGTTCTTCAAGTCGATTGTTTGCCGTTTTGGGATCCCTAACAGGATCATCACCGACAATGGCACGCAATTTACGAGCCGCACCTTCATGCAATACGTCCAAGATCTTGGCGCCAAGGTCTGCTTCGCTTCTGTTGCTCATCCGAGAAGCAACGGTCAAGCGGAGAGGGCAAATGCTGAAGTGCTGCGCGGGCTCAAGACCAGAACTTTCGACAGGCTGCGCAAGTGCGGAAGAAACTGGATTGAGGAGCTGCCGGTGGTTCTTTGGTCGATCAGGACGACGCCAAATCGAGCCACTGGCCAGACACCTTTCGCTCTAGTCTATGGAGCAGAGGCAGTTCTCCCCACGGAACTCGTATACGGGTCGCCTCGAGTGCTTGCTTATGATGAGCTTGAGCAAGAGCAACTGCGACAAGATGACGCGCTGCTCCTTGAGGAGGACCGTCTTCAGGCTGCTGTACGAGCTGCTCGATACCAGCAAGCTTTGCGCCGCTACCATAGCCGCAAAGTTAATGCCAGAAGTTTCGAGGAAGGCGACCTTGTTCTTCGGCGCGTTCAGTCCGCCAAGAATCCCAACAAGTTGACGCCAAAGTGGGAAGGCCCTTACCGGTGAAACGAGTCACTAGGCTTGGCGCTGTCCGCCTTGAGACCGAAGATGGCACTCCGGTGAGCAACTCCTGGAACATTGAGCATCTTCGTAAGTTTTACCCGTAGGGCGCGGTTGCCGGAACCCGTTCCGGAAACCACCTTTTGTACAAGTCTTGCCGATGTTGCATGTAATCCTTTGTACAAAGCCGGGCGCAGATCCCGTGCATAAGTAAAGTTCATGTGCTTAGCACATCTCATCAATTTCATGCTTTATACCTTATATTTGCATGCATTACCTGACACTTTGTGCAGCGCAACCCCCGATAAGCAATAACGAGCCGGAAG
Organism: Triticum dicoccoides; assembly: GCF_002162155.2. NCBI lineage: Eukaryota > Viridiplantae > Streptophyta > Magnoliopsida > Poales > Poaceae > Triticum > Triticum dicoccoides. The sequence continues at coordinate 367,642,753 of NC_041387.1, read as the reverse complement.
GCACCATATCTTTATTTTCTCTTCTTTCTTTTTCTAATAAAGGAAAGCAAGGTTCCCTCGCACACAAGTTTGCCAGGGGGAAAGGAGAAGATTACGATGTGGACCAGGCATCGTTCAAGCAAGTTTCGCCTTGCCGGAAAGCAAACGACAGAAAAGCTAAGTTGCCAAAGTTTGAGCAATCAGTTTTAAATTTTTAAGTTATCTTCCTTGAACGACCGTGCTTTGTATGGAAAACCTGTGCGCGGAGGAACCAACTCGTTGCTAGTTGCGCCCTTACTTTGTTTCGAGTCCTCTCAACAACTTAAGTGAGCTGTGACTAGTTGCGACAAGGTTTCTTGTCGGAAGCGGCATCGCCAGCAGGCTGCTGATGTCCCGCACTCAGCGCTCGAGGCAAAGGTGCCTGCGCCGACAAGTTCCCTAAAAGCGTAGGGTAAAAACATACAAAGCAGGGAATCAAGTAAAGGAAATAACATAGCGATCATTACCCAAAACAGAGTTATATTACAAGATAGCTTGTCGCAGCTCTAATAGATTGTTCTCGTAACATGACCAGCAGCGACAAAAAGAAAAGAAGGGCGGCCTAATCTACGAGATCGCCCTCAACCCTCTTGATCTCGCTCACCTTGTCCACAATGGGTGCGACAAGGGCCTTGAGCGCATCCCGATCAGCATCCGGCGGCAAGGATTTGAGGACGTTGGTGAAGTTGAGGCCTGGATTGCGGAAGGCCACCTTCATCAGCACCTTCTGGAGAGCTCCTGCGCAGATCTTGCGCAACTCGTCGGCCAGCTGCTTTGGGATCTTCTCCCGGAGTCGCTGAAGTGCCGTTGCCACACCCTTGAAGAACAGGCTGAGCTTGGCGCTGGGTTGGAGATGCTCGTCGGAGGGATACCCAAAGTCCTCCATCCCCAGCTGCGCTAGCTCCCCGTCGATGACTGCGGCGATATTCACCAGCCCCTCGGTCCAGTGCTCCACAGTCTCCCTGAATGAGTTCTGGGTAACGGCGATACTCGCCAGCAGTGCCTCGTCGGCCTTGACCTTCTCCTACAAGGTCACCTCTCGCTCCCTGGTGACGTCCAGCGTCTGAGTCAACGTGGCCAGCTTCAACTCCAGGTCTGCATTGGAATCCTTGGCGGCGCTGAGCTCCTTGCCCCTCTCAGCGAGAAGACCCTGCAGCTCACCATGAGCGGCAGCGTCCTTCTCGCGCTCGCGCTTAAGCACGGCAAGCTCCTCGCCGCTCGCCTTGAGATCTGCCTCCAGCTGCGCCACCTTCATCTCCAGCTCCTTCTTGGCGGCCTCAGCAGCTGCGGCGGCCTCCTTTGCTTCCTTGAGCGCCCCGCCTATTGCTTGCTCGCGCGCGGCAAGCTCCTCCTCGTGGCTGTCAAGATTGACCTTGCGCTGCGCCAAATCACCCTCCTGCGCAGATAGCCTTTCGGCGACGAGCCGTTGCTTCTCTTCAGCTTCAGCCTTCTCGAGGAGGAAGGCTTTCCGCTCCTCGAGAAGTTGCTCCCGCTCCTCCGCCAAGGACCGGAGAGTTTCCTGCCTGAGGCCCCGGTGCCCCTCCGCGTGCTTCTCAATATCAACCCCCGCCTTCGCAATGAGCGCCTCTCGGGATGCCAGTTTGGCTTGGCGGGCGCGGTAAAGAGACAACAGCTTCCATAGCAGCCGCTCCTCCTCAGACTCGTCGCTGCTGCTGCTTGGCGCGTCGACAATCGCCAGCCCAGCGGAGGCGAGCACCTCTTCGTCGAAGGTTTCTCCTTCGACCGGCGCCCTGGAGCTCGACGCCCAGGGGAGCTTGATGAAGATGCCATCGCCGGCCTTCAGGTAAGCGCCGGGCTGCGGCTCTTCGGAGCCTGGCTCTGCAGCAGCGACGGAGGGATCGGCGGTCGGTGCAGCGCCTGGCGCTCCTGCGGCCTTGGGGCCGTCAGTGCGATCGCCGGATCCCTCGCCAGCTTCTGCGGTGGCAGCCTTGGCGGCCTCTTCGCTGGCGGGATCATCAGCACCGGCCTCTTCTTCAGTGGCGGCGGCGTCGTCGTTGTTGCCGCGCGCGTTCTCCTCGCCGGCATCCTCGGCGTCCATTGGCTCTGCAGCAGATGGATTTGAGGAACGAAAAAGGGAGAAAAGTCAAGAAAAAATCCAGAAAAGAAAATCAGAAGAAGAAGAACCCAAGGAAAGTTTTCAGGCAAGAAGATTACCTGTGCTAGGATCTGTGGTTGCGGTCTCAACCGCCGGAGGATCACTGGTGCCTTCCCTTGCCGGAGAACTGTCCCTTGCCGGGGAGTTCTCCCTTGCCGGAGAACGCTCCCTTGCTGGGGACTCCTCCCTTAGCGGCGTAGTCGAAGCAGATGGCACTTCGGGAGCAGCTTCCGGGCTTTCCTGGTGGGGCTGTTCTGCTCCTACACAAATCAACAGTCAAGATATCAGTAGAGAAAAGAGCACCCATGCGCGCCTGTCAACAGGAAGTAAACTATAAACTTACGCTGGGGGCTGCGCTGGGGGCTGCTTTGGGGAGTAGTTGCCGGGTCCGTCAAGGTGGTCTCAGACACACCCCCTGCTGACACGGTGGGATCATCTTCGATGACAATCACCGGGGCCTTGGCTCTCTTCGCCGCTCTCTGGGCCAGCATCCTGAAAAGGAATGGATTCAGATCGAAGCAAGTCAGATACAAGACGAAAGCAACAAGATAGCAAGAATTGAAGAACTACGAGGACAGCAAGGGGATCTTACTCTTCTTCTTCATCGTCGGAGTTGAGCGCGGAGAGATCGAAGTCCGAATCGCCTCCAGTACGGCGAGGCAGAGGAGTAGGCTCCCTAGCCCGCTTGGCAGGAGCAGCAGCGGTGGACCGGGAAGACCCCGCTCCAGTTGCCGCAGCGGCGTGAGGCGCTCCCGTGGCAACGGTGCTTGCCGCGGTAGAGTGTGTCGCGCGGCTCGGCGGCTGTTGACCCGTTTGCCGCCCCGCTGCGTCCGCGGCCTTGCGGAGACGCCTTCTTTGGCTTACTTCCTTTCTGCAACCCAAACGTTATTAAAAGAGGGCACGGTGACTAGTAATGCCTTTGGCTTACTTCCTTTCTGCAAGAAGAACCCGGCCCCCGCAGTGAGTCATGAACCTCAGTGAATACTCTTTGCTATATTACACATTGCTTTTACTCATAACCCCTTATCCTTTTCCACAGGCTGATGACAACTTATGGAAGGTCAAGTATGACCATGAGGCTGCCAAACAAGCCAGAGCAGCCAAGAGAACCGAAAGAAAAGCCGCCAAAACAGGAACTTCAAGGAAGAAGAAGCCCGGCGCTTCAGATTTACTCAAATTGGACGACACTTCTGAAGATGAAGAAGAGGTAATCCTTAATTCTCCTGACTCTTTTATCATTATTTTATTGACATTCTATCTTTTCAGGAGGATACGGGGAACAGCCAAGCAGTTGACGAAGAGGTAACTATAATCTCCTCTGACTCAGAGCCTTTGCCAAAGCAAAATATCCGAAGGGTGACACGGAAAGTAAGATTTTCACATCCTCTAGCTTATCAAGATCCTCAATTTGTTTTGAAGCAACAACATTTTGAAAGCCGGAGGCATACCCGGACCAACAAGGATGCAGAGCTCTCCTCCGGCTTACCTGACATAACCAGGAAGCGTCGGACTAAGGTTATCTCCGATTTACGTTCTGTTTTACCTTTGGCGGGTTTAATTCGCCAACCTCTCAACTCATCCGACTCCAATTATCAGGATACCTCTCCTTCCTCCGGTGAGTCTATGCAATCTAACATGCCGGCTTTCAAAACTACCCCCGGGTAATGTAATTGTGTTTACGTTATGCTTTATCTTACTCATGCCTTTGTACTCATCCTTCTGCCTTTGTCCACAGCGTGCAAGTGAAACCCAGTAAGAGGGCAAAAAAGAGTAAGCCATCCTGAGACCCGACTGTGATTGAACCAGAGCTTGGCACGGCTGCTCCTGATAGTTCTACCCACCAGCCGCCGCTTGAGCCAGCCTATGACATTCCAGCACCAACCTTTGATCCACCCGCCGAAGATACTCTCAACAGCTCTGACAACCCAGAAGCTCCTAGCGCAGCCAAGAAAATTGATCCAGAAGTTGAGATTCTGAAGACTCAGTTTGTTGAGCCGGGGCGACCCACTGTCCTTGCCAAGTGCTCTGCTAAGGAGGAGCTTCTGGAACGCCAAAAGGCTAAACTAGACATTGCTGACTATACTCATTTAAGCATTGGAGATATAGTCTCTGGCTATCTTAATCAAGTACATATTAGCCATGACTTGGAAATTGACATGGTGAAGCAAATACAACAAAAATCTGAGGTATATCTTATGCCCCTTTTATGAACCATACTTACTGTATCAGCCCACAAGTCTATTGCTTATGAATAAATATGCTGTAGACTTAGAAAACTGCTTAGCACTGCTCTGTCCGGTTTAGAAAGAAGATATTTAACCCGGTTGTAACATGGTACCTTGAACTTGCGATACCCATTAGCCCCCAAGTGTCAAGTATCTTTGCTTGCAAAGTGCTTGGGACTTAATTTGCATGAACCGACATTGTAAGTTGAAATTCTCTAGTATACATTAGCCCCCAAGTGTCAAGTATCTTTTCTTGCAAAGTACTTGGGACTTTAATGTTATCTTACCACGATCCTGGCTATAACCCGGCATGATGCAGGCCACCATAAGTCAATTTGAGTCGGAGATTGCTGACCTGAAGAGCCGTCTGACCACTCAAGAACTTGAAATTCAAAAGGCCAACTCCAAATTTGCTCAAGAACTTGAAATTCAAAAGGCCAACTCCAAATTTGAATTCAGCGTCTCTGAACAAGAGAAGTTGAAGAAGAATTTTGAGGTGGAGAAGAAAATCTGGGTTGATGAGAAGGCTTCACTGGTGACCCAGGCCGAGACGGCAGAGGCATCACTTGCAGAAGCAACAACTAAGTTGTCCGACTTAAAGCGCCAGATCTCCCAAATGGTCTCAGCCATCTTCGGTAAGTTACTGTATATAACCGCAAATTGTAATCCTTCCATTGATGATTATTTTAATCGTTATCTCTAGCTCACCATATGCTTGTGAATGCAGGCCCCAGGAGCACAAACCTCAAGCAGAACATGTTGATCAAACTGAACGCGGTTTACACTCTAGTGGAGCAACTGTACACCGGGTCACAACGTGCTTTGGCCGTTGTAGCTTTATCAAATAACACTCCCCACCTCCTGCAAGACGTGCTGAAGTGCCTTGCTGTACTACCTCAACGGGTCCAAGATCTAAGGCGGACGTCCTCAAGAGCCGGGGCCATAGCCGCGTTGAGCCGGGCAAAAGCATGGATTCTAGAACTAGACCCAGCCGACCTCGCTCTTGGATACCCGAGCCTGAAAGAGGATGGGACCATATTTGATGATTAGGATTTCACCGCCTGCATCAAAGACATACGCCCCGTGGATACCCTCATTGGGAACGAGACTGACCTTACCAAGTATCAGCCGGGCTATGACAGTGAGAACCGGAGAATTCCAACACCTCCCTATGATCAAGTCATCCTGATCCGTCCAACTCATAAGCACATCTTTGCCCCTGAAGTGGACCTGGCCGGTTTAATAGATGATGAAGCTGAGTTTGAAGCCTTGAGTGGCATTGACTGGGCCTCGTCAACCTTCCAGGACAAGGCAACCGACGGAGAGGCGGAGAAGGATAACCCGGAATCTTCAAGCCCACCAAAGGAGTGAACTGCCAAGCGTTTATGACTTTGCAAAAAACAATTCTTCGTTTATTCAGACTCAGGGAGTCTTTTAATAGGGTAGAAAAACCTCTCAATCTTGTCATGCCTTCGCGCATGTTTATGGCACTTAATACTTTCGTAAGCCGCCATTGCTATATATTTCCAGCTTATGTTGATCTTTTATTTCCTTGATGTTAAATTTGCTTGCCTTATCCTGCATATAAAACAAGCAAAATTCCCTTGGCGGTTTATCGCATCGGGGGTCACATAAGGTATTGATAACCCAGAGGGCGAACCAAAAACATCATATACAGGCCGGTTTATTATTATATTTGTTAAACATAATCACAATAGCATACATGCGATCCCTTTGGTAATCTCGCCTGCTTATATGACCTTCACCATGCGGGTGAATTCAACTCCTGAAAGTTTGAACGTATAATGTTCACCTGGCACTTAACAACCTGGGGTGATCAATATTAAGTCGGAAGAACAAAAACCATCTCATAGCACTAGTAGAAAAGGGGGCAATGGTCCAGGCAGGGCTAGCCCATTAGTCCCGATTCAGTCTAGAACCCGGACCAATGGGGGCACTGGACCCGGTTCGTGAGCCCCGGTGGCCGGCCGGGCCACGTGGGCCATTGGTCCCTGTTCGTCTGGACCTTTTGGTCCCGGTTGGTGGGACGAACCGGGACCAATGGGCCTCGCTCCTGGCCCACCACTATTGGTCTCGGTTGGAGGCATGAACCGGGACCAAAGGCCGCCCATTAGTCCCGGTTCATACCACCAACCGGGACAAAAGGGTTGTTCCTCGTTGCGGCCAGAGTTTAGTCCCACCTCGCCAACCGAAGGGGGTTCACACCGGTTTATAAGCCCCTCCCTCTCTGCCGTGTTGAGCTCCTCTCAAAATGAAAATAGATGCCCTTATATAGGGAATTTGACCTAAATTCATACTGAATTTCTCTGAAGTTAGTAGAAAATTATTATGAATTTAGGTCGAATTTTCTCTATAAGCGCATCTATGCTCATTTTTTTAGTAAAGTTAATCACAACTATTTTTTCTTCTATTTATTTCTGAGTAGTTTTTTATATAGTTTTTTTTCTTTTCTGCTATATTTATTTTTTCCTTTTTATTTCTGAGTTGTAATAAGTCATTAAAAATAAGCATCTATGCTCATTTTTTTAGTAAAGTTAATCACAACTATTTTTTCTTCTATTTATTTTTTAGTAGTTTTTTATATAGTTTTTTTCTTTTCTGCTATATTTATTTTTTCTTTTTATTTCTGAGTTGTAATAAGTCATTAAAAATAAGCATCTATGCTC
>NC_041387.1:367634709-367635495 GCF_002162155.2 Triticum dicoccoides | reverse complement strand
CTATGCTCATTTTTTTAGTAAAGTTAATCACAACTATTTTTTCTTCTATTTATTTCTGAGTAGTTTTTTATATAGTTTTTTTTTCTTTTCTGCTATATTTTTTTTCTTATTTCTGAGTTGTAATAAGTCATTAAAAATAAGCATCTATGCTCATTTTTTAGTAAAATTAATCACAACTATTTTTTCTTCTATTTATTTCTGAGCTGTAATAAGTCATTAAAAATAAGCATCTATGCTCATTTTTTAGTAAAGTTAATAAAAACTATTTTTTCTTCTATTTATTTCTGAGTAGTTTTTTATGTAGTTTTTTTTCTTTTCTGCTACATTTATTTTTTTTCTTTTTATTTCTGAGTTATAAAAAGTCATTAAAAATAAAAAAGAGGCGCAATGCTCGTTAATTTGCTTCAAGCCTTTCGGAATAGTGCCAACTGCACTACACATAGCTCTGTGTAGTCTACCCTATTCCTCAAGGCTTGAAGCTAACCAACATGCAGGTAAGCATTGAGCCTCTTCTTCATTGTCTCTGCACTCAGGGCTTATAAACAGCTGCGAGTGCCTCTCGCTTGGCGAGGTGGGACTAAAAAACAGCTGCAGAAAGAATCAACTAAAAAACAGCTGCAGAAAATAAAAAAGTAATTAGACGGGTCCATTGGTACCGGTTGGTGGCTCCAACCGGGACCAATGCCCCTCTTTAGTCCCGGTTGGTGGCGCCAACCGGGACCAATGCCCCTCTTTTGTCCCGGTTGGTGGCACCAACCGGTACCAAAGGTCTTTGTTTCCCGCCCT
>NC_041387.1:367609065-367633877 GCF_002162155.2 Triticum dicoccoides | reverse complement strand
GTGATATTATTGTTAATAGATTTTTTTGGTGATATTTAGATTGTGTAATTAATTTTGTTCATAGAATTTTAATGATTTTTTTGTTCATAGTATTTAGAAAAAGGAAAAAATAAGAAGAGAAAGTGTTTAATATAATTAGTTAGAAAAATACTAGTTTATTTTTAGTAAGTACTATTTTATTTTATTTATAGTAAGTGCTTCATATATAGTTGAACAAGCTAGTTGATTTAATAAACTAATTTATTTTACTATATATAGAAGTAGTTTGTTTTTAGTAAGAACTACTTTATTTATTTATAGTAAGTGCTTAGTAGTTGAACTAGATAGTTGCTTTAATTAATAAAACTACTTTATTTAACTATATATAGAAGTAGTTCCCACATCGACGTCGGCGATGCCTATCCCGCATCCTCGTCATCGTCGACTCGGCGATGGAGGCCTGCTTGATCAGGGCCATGTTCGGGACTGGGCTCCACCGGGCTGGTATTGGGAGGTGCTACCTTCCGGGGGACGTAGGTTGGTGAGGAGGCAGCCCGTTGTTGACCCGATCCTTGTTTGGTGGCGGTCGCGTGGGCCAGTGATGATGCTAAGGCTTTCGGACACCACGAAGGTGCTACGTCACCGTGTCAGCGAGGAGGACAAGCACGTCCGTCGCTACATGGTTGCATTGGAGGGCAGGTTCGACAATACCTGGCAGGTTCTTCAGGGATCTCACTGGAGCTATGATCCTGTGATGGTTCCTTATCTTTGGGTGTCCACCGCCCGCGATGATACCCGTCGGGCGCTACGGTTCTAGTTGTATTAGTGATGCTATATTAGTGATAATATTCGACAATGTACGGACACCAAGAGATGATGTACTTTTGCTTATAATTATTGAATGCATGCTAATTTGAATACTACTTTATTTTATGATTTGGTTTTGCTTATTTTATGATTTGATTTTGCTTATTGAATGCTCATATTGGATAAGTTATCCTTCATTCCCGTGTGCTAGACAATTTGGTGTAATAATGCACTCGGGAATGAAAGGAGGAGCTACGTACATCACCGATAATCAACCCGTGATTAATATTTGAATTATGAACATAGGCCGGAAATGTCGTGCTCGGACGACGAAAACCGCCCGGTGGAGTGCGACTGGTGCCATGACGACCGAGGTATGTGCGACAGGTTCATTGAGCTGGACGAAGATCGGCGCTTCAACATTAAGCTCAAGGAGACCTTTGATGTTCATATGGTACGCAACGACGATAATAGTTTTTTTCGTAATTAAGCACGACTTCAACTATTTTAACGTGTATTTTTCATCTTTTCCAATTCGACTAGCTTATCCGATGCTTTGCAAGACGCTATGTCTTGGAGAGGATGGGTTTTGAAGACCATGAAAGTATGGAAACCAAAATAATTATCCTAAGTACCCATCATGGTGTGGATTTTCAAGTAAAGTTGTACAATGCTTAGAGTGTAACCCATTTTGGTTGCAAAAATTGGGAAGCACCTTGCAAGATGTATGGTTTTGATGAGGGTATGTTTGTCACCATGGATCTTGGTGATCCTACAATCGAGCAAGAGAGACCTTCGATTTGCGTCCTTGTGGATACACCTCCAATTCTTCCCCCATGTGAGCTTAACATAGTTATTACGTAATTTATATTGTTTATTTCAAAATAGTTGACAACTTATTTCCATTGACAGCTTATTTTCATTCTTCAAAGAATGTGCGGAAGATGGTAGACAAAACCTACTACACCCAAGGCTCCGAATTAACTTATCAGGAGAAAAATCATCTGGTCGCATTTTGTACGGATCTTGAGAATTACAATATCTACAATCAAACTCCTCAACATTATGGTCAATACGTGCCACTAGTGCACGTGTTGAACTACGGTAACTACCATGGAGATACCCTGGTAAGATTTTTTTACTATTACGACATCCATGCATCTTTTTGCACACTTCTAAAACTCGTACATCATTGCTAACTACGAAGTTATTACTATGTTTTTCAACAGATAATCCCGAATGATTGTGTGCCTCATCTAATGTATACGCACGGTACCCTTCATGTTCTGAACATACAACCAGGTCTTCCTACGAATCTCAACTGTCCATACTGGGTTTCTAAAAGAAGTGGAGACATCACAATCAAAGAATGGAAAAATGTATGGACAGTCGTAAGGAGCTTCTTGGAAGCAAAAATCAGCGAAGGGCAAGAATTGGAGACAGGATGATCGCCATTCTTCATAATGGAGAGTCAGGGTCTATATTGTTTTATGCTATTTTACCTTAAGGGTGTTTAGGTCCTACCTGATACTGATGATCATGTGCTAAGAACAATTATGTAGGGTTGGGTTCGATGACTATGAGGATGATGATCGTATGACTTATTATTAATAACGAGTAGAAGTTGTATGATGATGCATGATTAGTAGGACTTGTTATTACATATGATGATGTATGATGCGAGCATGCATGAGTTATTATATCAGCGGGTGAAATGAACATATATAGTAGCAGCGTTGGTAAACCAAGGACAAAGATATAAGAGAGGACACTTCTCTCTATTAGCTAGCTAATAACAACCTAAAAATAACCCCCAAAACCCCTAAAGCAGCCACTTTTCTAAAAAACATGGACTTTTGGTCCCGGTTGGTGCCACCAACCGGGACCAAAGGCCCCCCCTGACTGGGCTCAGCGCACAGGCCACGTGGAGGCACATTGGTCCCGGTTCATGTTTGAACCGGGACTAATGGGTGGAGGTATTAGTAACGACCCATTAGTCCCGGTTCATTAACCGGGACTAAAGGCCCTTACGAACCGGGACTAATAGGTGTTTTCCTACTAGTGTAGTGCCTTTAAGAAGGTTTCAAGACAGTAAAATAATTATGCTTATGTAATATAATTGGATAATAAACAATATTCAAAGGCTTCTGATTCGAATACGATCAGTAAACCGTTCCAAAGGGGTTAAGCTAAGATTCAGATACGATCATATAGCCCCTAGTGGCTCTGGCGATGCCGATCAAGTGGGTATCGACAGCTATGTTCTCTTTGGTTCGAATACGACCTATGTTTGAACAGGAAGCCCCCAAGTGACCATAAGAGTTGTTTAATGACGTTGATTCATATACGATCCACGTCAGACCCAAACGGGTTATGCTATGATTCAAATATGATCAAGAAGCCCCCAAGTGGGTTTGGCAGTGTGCCGATCAAAGTGGGTATCGACAGCTATGTTCTCTTTGGTTCGAATATGACCTATGTTTGAACAAGAAGCCCCCAAGTGATCATGGCTAGATTCAGATATGATCATAAGCCGTACCAAAGGGAAAGACGGATTCAGATATGATCCGCTCCCTATTGGTTGTTTCCACCACCTGATAAAGAGGACACATAAACTTTTGAAGGTGAAAAGGACAGAGGTCCTGCATTATTTCTTTATATAATATATACATTGTCAAAATATATACATCTTGAGAGCCGAAGGCTCAAGTATAGTAAGGCCGAAGATGGGCGATATTCCACGGCCGGCGGGTCTCCTCCTCTGACTTACGTGAGTCTTTGTGCTCTCGAACATCGATAAGGTAGTATGACTCGTTGTTTAGATTCTTGCTGACCACAAAGGGTCCTTCCCAAGGAGGGGATAGCTTGTGCATATCAGACTAATCCTGGATAAGCGGCAGCACTAAGTCGCCTTCCTAAAAGGTTCTGCTTCTAACCCGACGGCTGTGATAGCGGCGCAGGTCTTGCTGGTAAATCGCCGAGCGGGCTATTGCCAAGTCTCGCTCCTCATCCAACAAGTCAAGTGCATCCTGATGAGCTCTTTCGTTATCAGCCTCATTGTAAGCCGCCACAAGAGGTGAATTGTGCCGGATGTCACTTGGCAGGACTGCCTCTGCTCCATACACCATGAAGAAAGGTGTATACCCTGTAGATCTGTTAGGTGTAGTGTTGATTCTCCATAGTACAGAGGGTAACTCCTCCACCCAACAACCCGGAGTCCGCTGTAAGGGGACCAAGAGCCGGGGTTTGATACCCTTCTGAATCTCTTGATTAGCTCTTTCTGCTTGACCATTGGACTGAGGATGAGCACAGCCGAAACATCAAGCCGGATATGTTCTCGTTGACAGAACTCTTCCATGGCACCCTTGGGGAGATTAGTACAATTATCTGTTATGATGCTATGCGGAAAGCCGAAACGAAAGATCACCTTTTTCATGAACTGAACCGTTGTGGCTGCATCACACTTACTGACCGGCTACGCCTCAATCCACTTTGTAAACTTATCCACTGCCACCAGGAGGTGTGTCTTTTTATCCTTAGACCTTTAGAAAGGTCCAACCATGTCAAGCCCCTAGACTGCGAACGGCCAACTAATTGGAATCATCCTCAACTCTTGAGCTGGCACATGAGCTCGGCGTGAGAATTTTTGACATCCGTCACATTTGCTGACTAGATCCTCCACATCAGCATGAGTCGTCAGCCAATAGAAACCATGACGGAAAGCCTTGGCCACAAGAGATTTTGAACTGGCATGATGACCACAATCTCCTTCATGGATCTCACGAAGTATCTCCTGACCCTCCGCGGGCGACACACAACGTTGAAACGCCCCAGTGACACTGCGGTGATGTAACTCGCCATGAACAATTGTCATAGATTTGGACCGCCTGATGATTTGTCTCGCCAAGGTCTCATCCTCAGGCAACTCCCCCCGGGTCATAAAGGCCAAATATGGCACTGTCCAATCCGGGATGACGTGAAGAGCTGCCACCAGCTGTGCCTCCGGATCTGGCACTGCTAGTTCCTCCTCTATAGGTACCTTGCCAGAAGGATTACGCAAAACATCGAGAAAGGTGTTAGGCGGCACCGGCTTACGCTGAGATCCCAACCGGGTTAAAGCATCAGCCGCCTCATTCTTCCTTCGATCAATGTGCTCCACTTGATAACCTTAGAAGTGCCCAGGCACGGCATCTACTTCACGGCGGTAAGACGCCATAAGGCGATCCTTGGAGTCCCACTTGCCTGACACCTGTTGGGCCACGAGATCTGAATCGCCCAAGCACCTTACCTGGCTCAAATTCATATCTTTGGCCATCCGGAGACCATGGAGTAAAGCCTCGTACTCAGCTGCATTGTTAGTACAAGGAAACATAAGCCGGAGCACATGACAAAATTTGTCGCCTGGAGGGGAAGTTAAAACAACTCGAGCCCCCAAGCATTCCAACTGCCTAGACCCATCAAAGTGAATGGTCCAATATGTGTTATCTGGCTTCTCCTTAGGTGCCTGCAACTCTGTCCAATCATTGATAAAGTCCACCAAGGCTTGAGACTTAATAGCAGTACGTGGCATATACTTCAAACCATGAGGCCCAAGCTCAATAGCCCACTTGGCGACTCGTCCTGTGGCTTCCCTGTTCTGGATGATGTCCCCCAAGGGGGCAGAACTTACCACAGTTATAGGATGACTTTGGAAGTACTGCTTTAGCTTCTGGCTTGCCATGAACACTCCGTAAACAAGTTTTTACCAATGTGGATACCTCTGTTTAGACTCAATAAGCACCTCACTGATATAGTAAACCAGTCGTTGAACCAGATGCTCCTTGCCTGCCTCCTTATGCTCCACCACGATGGCAACACTGACAACTCGTGAATTAGCAGGTACATATAACAGCAACGGCTCTTTATCAATGGGAGCCGCAAGGACCGGTGGCTCAGACAACTGCCTCTTTAAATCTTCAAAGGCAACATCAGCAGCATCACTCCAGACAAAAGTGTCTGATTTCTTCATCATCTGATACAGCAGTAGGGCCTTCTCACCTAACCGGCTTATGAACCGGCTTAAAGCAGCAACTCGACCCGCCAGTCGCTGAACATCATTGATGCACGCCGGTTTAGCCAGAGAGGTAATCGCCTTGATTTTCTCCGGATTAGGTTCAATGCCTCTGTTTGAGACCAGAAAACCCAAGAGCTTGCCTGCAGGTACACCAAACACACACTTGGCCGGGTTAAGCATCATCTTATAAACCCGAAGATTATCAAAGGTCTCTTTCAAGTCAGATATCAAGGTTTCCTTCTCTCTGGACTTCACCATGATGTCATCCTCATAAGCATGAACATTGCGCCCAATTTGATCGTGTAGGCAGTTCTGTACACATCGCTGATAAGTCGCCTGCGCACTCTTGAGCCCAAATGGCATAGATACATAACAGAAGGCTCCAAACGGAGTGATGAAAGTCGTCTTCTCCTGGTCCTTAACTGCCATTTTGATCTGATGATAACCAGAGTAAGCATCCAAAAAGCTTAAATGCTCGCAACCCACCATAGCATCAATGATTTGATCAATACGGGGGAGAGCAAAAGGATCAGCCGGACAAGCCTTATTTAAGTCCGTGTAATCCACACATATCCGCCAGGTGCCATTATTCTTGAGCACGAGCACCGGGTTAGCCAACCACTCCGGGTGAAAAACTTCAACAATAAACCCAGCCGCTAAGAGCCGGGCGACTTCCTCTCCAATAGCTTTCTGCCTCTCTTTGTTGAACAGTCGAAGAAACTGCCTGACCGGCTTATACTTTGGATCAATATTAAGAGTGTGCTCAGCGAGTTCTCTTGGTACACCCGGCATGTCAGAAGGTTCCATGCAAAGATGTCCCGGTTCTCACGGATGAACTCGATGAGCGCGCCTTCCTATTTAGGATCCAAATTGGCACTGATACTGAACTGTTTAGATGAATCACCTGGATTGAAATCCACAAGCTTGGTTTCAGTAGCCGACTTAAACTTGATCACCGGGTCATGCTCGGTGGTTGGCTTCTTTAGAGAGGTCATATCCGCCGGGTCAATGTTGTCTTGATAAAACTTCAGTTCCTCTGTTGCACAAACGGACTCAGCATAAGCCGCGTCGCCCTCCTCACATTCCAGGGCTACCTTTCGACTTCCATGCACGGTGATGGTGCCCTTGTGACCCGGCATCTTAAGCTGCAGATAAACATAACACGGCTTTGCCATGAACTTGGCATAAGCTGGCCGCCCAAACAGAGCATGATATGGACTCCTGATTTTGACTACCTTAAACGTCAATTTCTCTGCCCTGGAATCATATTCATCTCCAAAGGCCACTTCCAGTTCAATCTTGCCAACACGGTAAGCCGATTTACCAGGAACCACTCCATGAAAAACAGTGTTGGACGCCTTCAAATTCTTATCAGTTAACCCCATGCGCTGAAAGGTCTCATAATAGAGGATATTGATCCTGCTACCCCCGTCCATGAGTACCTTAGTGAATTTATATCCACCAACCTGAGGCGCTACCACCAAAGCTAACTAACCCGGATTATCAACTCAGAGGGGGTGATCTGCCCTGCTCCATACAACGGGCTGTTCGGACCACCTTAAATAATGGGGAACCGCCGGCTCAACAGAATTCACGGCCCTCTTATGAATCTTCTGGTCATGTTTGCACAAATTGGTGGTGAACACGTGATACTGCCCACTATTCAGCTGCTTCGGATGGCTTTGATAACCTGACTGCTGCTCCTGTTGCTCCCCTTGACTAGACTGCTATTGATTATAACCGCCCTAATGTCCCTGAAAGCCGGAGCTTGAACCGCCGCCCGGGCCATGAAAGCCACCCGCTCCTGAGCCACCTCCTGGCCCCTGATTGACATCAAACATGTTGGAATTCTTGAAAGCTTTCATGATCGCGCAATCTTTCCATAAGTGGGTGGTGGTTCGTTCCCGGGTGTCGTGTCTCGGGCTAGGCTCATTGAGTAGCTGCTCAAGAGATGGGCCTGACCCGCCAGATCTAGGGGGTGGTTTTCCCTTACATCTCTGGTTATTAGCCTGCGCATTGGCATTGGCCACAAACTCCGGGTTACCCTCCGCCTTACGCTTATTGCCCCCTTGATTCATCGGGTTATGTTGCTGGCCCTTTCCATTGCCATTCTTCTTTCCCTTCCCTATCTTTTCCTCATCAGACGCGGGATCCTTGGCACTATCAGAGTCGGCATATTTGACTAAAGCTGCCATCAGCGTACCCATGTCGTTGCAATCATGCCTAAGGCGCCCCAGTTACTGTCTCAGCGGCTCAAAGCGACAGTTCTTCTCCAACATAAGTACTGCAAAACCGGCATCCATCTTGTCAGATGAATGTATTATCTCCTTGACCCGGCGTACCCAGTGAGTCGTGGATTCACCCTCCTCCTACTTGCAATTTTTTAAGTCCACGATTGACATGGATTGTTTGCAAGTGTCTTTGAAGTTCTGGATGAATCAGGCCTTCAGCTCTGCCCATGAATTAATGGAATTGGGTGGCAAGCCTTTTAACCAGGACCGGGCCGTTCCATCTAACATCATGGTGAAGTACTTAGCCATTGCTGCGTCGCTGACCTCCAACAGCTGCATGGCCATATCATAACTTTCAATCCACGCTCCGGGCTGTAAGTCGGCCGTGTAATTCGGTACCTTTCGAGGTCCCTTGAAGTCCTTGGGCAAACGTACGTTATGCAGAGCTGGTACCAAACAAGGAACACCGCCGGTTCTAGTAGCCACTCCCGTCTCAACGAAAGTCGTCGGATACTCTGGGAAATCTTGATGAGCCGTCTGTTGAGCCGCTAGCTAAGCCGCCCGCTCGTTCTCCTGATGTATTCGGTCTTGCACCAGATTATAGCCACCGGGCTGGTTACGGTGCTGGGCGTTACTTGATAAAGCTTCTGACTCCATGTGCCTACTGTAACTTGGACTCCGGTTTTGACGAGGCGGTGCTAACCAAGGCGGACGAGTTGAATGAATCATGTCTCGGCTATAAGAATAAGTCTCTTGCTGAGCCAGGGCCTTCTGGATAAGTTCTCTGACCCTCCGGGTTTGCACCGCTGTCGGATCATCACCGTCTACTGGGAGAGCCGCCAAGCGCGCCGATGTTCTGATTAAGTTCTCCATGGGGTTGGAAAAGTGACCCGGAGGTATCGGCACGTAACGGGGCGGTGCCATGCTCCCATGAGGAGGTGCCATCTCCCGAGGCTGAGCCGGTCCTCCTGTTCCGGCTGTCATAAACTGATTTGCATCTGGCGGGTTACTTGGGCCGGCTCCGGGTGTAGCAAAAAGATTCCAAGGATCATAAACCGGAGGTAAACAGGACTGGGTTTTCTAATGTCTCCTCCTCATCACCTCGTTAGACGCGTTTAGGGTCATCGTGAGCTGGTAGGCTTCTGACTATAACCGCTGTGCTCGCGCATCCAAAGCCGCCCCTTCTGTGGCTAACCCGGTGTCCTCAGCTGCCAAGGCCTCCTTGGCCCGAGCTATCTCCTCGCGCACCCGTGCCACCTCCGCGTCATGCTCATCTTTATTTGCAGGAATAACTATGGCGGTTAACAGGGCCGTAAGCTTATCCATGAGATATATCAGTACCTGAGCCGACGGGTGCACAAGGCCTCCTGTCCCGGCTGCTCCTATCCCGGACATTATTGTCATAGCGGCTGTAGAGTTTTGGCCTGGTTGAGTCCCAGCCATGAAGACTCCTACCCATCTTGGCGGCTCATAGGGGTCCGAAATACTGGTGCCATCGGAACAGCCCCCGAGCATGCCGTCTTGCACTTTGTACAGCGAATTTGTTGAACCGGCGGACGAATCACCATCAGAGAGGACGGCCGTCTCGCCACCATCTTCAGATCCTTCAGAAAGTTCCTCTCCGTGGATGCAGCCCATGAAGGCACGCTTCATGATGGGTTGAACTCGGGCCTTTCTCGCACGCTGAGCCGTCTCGACGAGGTCGGTGCAGTTGTCCGGCTCAAGGCCCGGCTCACCAATCCGGCTGATGAAGACGTGGATCCCACCAAAGGGGACCCGGTACCCGTACTCAATTGAGCCGGCGTCGGGGCCCCAGCCTTCGTCGTCAATGTAGATCTTGCCGCGATGACTCTTGGTCATCCGACCCACTATGTATCCCTTGAGCCCTTCGAAGTTGCCCTTCAAGAACTCAAATCCACCGTGCGTCAGCCCCACGGTGGGCGCCAACTGTCGTGGAATTGTCATGTTAGATGTCCTAGTGAAAGGACTTAGTTGTGGAGCCATCGCAACTAGGAAGCTTGAAGAGGTTAATCAGGACAAGGGACACGAAAGGTTTATACTAGTTCGGCCCCTTACGGTGAAGGTAAGGCCTATGTCTAGTTGGGTTGATATTGCTTGATGTTTCGATGACCAGGGAGCGAGATACGCTATGCCCGGTTCTCGATGAGTTGTTTCTTGCCCTAAGACGCCAGCGGGTCCTCCCCTTATATACACGGGTGGACGCCCTGCGGCCTATGGAGTCCCGGCCAGCTCATAGACAGTGTCCGGCTCGGTGACTAGTTAAATCTACCTTATGTTACAATTCATATCATCATGGCGGTTTACTACTATGGGCCTTAAGCCGCCTGTGGGCCTTAGACCCTTATTTGAGCCGCCAACTTCATGCTTGGCCTTGGGCTTCTTTCTGATGAGTCTTCTTTGCGTAACACAGCCCCTCCTAGGCGGCTTACACAAATAGTTATATCCTCAACACTTTCAGAGTCGTATCTCTTACGCCAGGCAGAACTTTAGGGAAGATAGTGAGCCAAACAATCTTGAGGTCAGCAAGATGACCCCAAGGTCCTGTCTTGATGAAGACTGTGAGTTGAAGCTACTCACAAGCAGGTGTGAGACAACCTCTGTGCAGTCGCTGCCTCAATCAGTTCGACTTCTTCAGTCTCAACTTAAAGCGGATAGGCTTGCTTCAGCTCAGCTCCGACTTGAAGTCAAAGATGCAATGAAGATGTCAGAGGACTGCCGTGCGCACCATCATGATATAAGTATACTGTTGATGCATCTATTGTTGACACAACTGAGGTCTACTCAGCTTCTTCGGCTATTTGGGGGGCCCGACCTTGCCAGGCCTAGTGCCTTCTGAAGTGCTCTCTGTTTTGTATATTCTTTTGTCGGCGCGTTTATTTGCACTGGTGGCGAACTTTGATGCCCAGTGGATGTAATATTTGTGATAGCCGTGATAGCCTATTGTAAGTTGCTTGCTTATTTATTTCCTTGTTGTCTTGTTTATTTGTTTGCTTGTAGTCATTGCACTTCTTTTTCCGCAGTTTGCTAGTGGCTGCAATAACCTATTTTTTAAAACTAGGCCACAATAACCAAGGGCTAATATTTACTGTAGTGACACTGGGCCTCCTACGGGCCGTAGAAACAGTGGGCCTTCTACGGGCCGTAGAAACAGTGGGCCTTCTACGGGCCGTAGAAACAATGGGCCTTCTACGGGCCGTAGAAACAATGGGCCTTCTACAGGCCGTATCATCAATGGGCCTTATACGGGACGTATGATCGATTGGCCAAACATGGGCCAATAACAGGTCGCATTATGGCTGTAAACAGGCTAGAGTTGGAATCGTCCGTTCATGGGCCGACCATAACGGGCCATCGTTAATAGGCCGTATTTGATGACGCTATGAAAACGGCCCAACGTATTAACAAACGGGCCGACTGTAACCACGGGCTGAATTTGGCCCACAAGCAGAAAATGACAGTAACGGGCCATAAGTAAATGAATGCTGGAAATGAGCCCAAGAATAAATTGGCTCTTAGAAGGCCGAAAGATAACATGGGCTGGATATGGCCCAACGGAATAACGGGCCATTAATGGGTATAAAGTGATACACTGTTCATTACAGGCCAGTTTCACCACGGGCCGTTGATGGGTGTAAAGTGATACACTGTTCATTACGGGCCAGTTTCACCGCGGGCCATTAATGGGCCAAGAGTTAAAAAGGGCCTCATATGGGCCGTAAGACGTCATGCGCCATACATGGGCCAGAAGTGAAAACGGGATGGAATCATATTGGATGGCCCAGATGACGCTACTATGCCTAATTTGGATAGGGCGTAACCGGCCTTGGGTTAGCGGGTTGTAAATGGGCAACATGCGAACATGCCGTTAACAGGCTTTCCATGGGCCAGCCCACCACCTTTTGACCAAGTCAAATGGGCCGGCCTTTTCACAGGAATGGGCCTCTGTTGGGTCGTGCCACGTGCCGACGTATCATAGGCGCCTTCTGTCCAATGAGTGGATGACATCTGTCCCAACGATGAGCCGACACGTGTTTCCTCCAGCCAATGATGATTTTACACATCGAAAATCCCCATTGGTCGGGGCTGTTAACGGGTTATCGGATCCAAAACCTGACCCAATAGCTTAACGGTGTTCCGTTACGGTGGATGCCACGTGTCAGTCACCCTTGACGAAAGCACTTCTGTGACGCGTGATTTATCGTCATGGAAGTGCACACTTCCGTGATGATAATTTTGGTAATGCCATGGAACACTTCTACGACATCACAGGTATGACTATCTTGATTCTCTCATAAAATCGTCATGGATGTACATGCATGAGAAGAAACGCGACCTACTGTGACAAACACGTATCATCACGGAAGTGTATTTTTTTGTAGTGCAGGTCTGCTTGCTTAGGTACACACCTTAGTGTACCTTGCGGATTCTTTGAGAAATCCTGGGTCTTGCCTTCTTGCACACGCTTGACATGTTGTTGTAGAGTTGAGTCATCTACCTGGGCCATGCGAATCTCATCCTCGAGGGTAGGAGTTATTTCTAACACATTTGCAAGACCGGCATTCACAATCACCAAGTTAATCTAAGCAATCTCTTGTTTGAGTTCGGGAGGCAATGACTCCATCATGGCATTTAAACTGACAGGCTTATGACTGAGGGCATCAGCAACCACATTGGCTTTACCCGGATGGTAATTTATTCCCAGGTCGTAGTCCTTGACCAACTCGAGCCATCTTCTCTATCGAAGGTTCAAGTCTAGTTGAGTGAATATATATTTGAAACTCTTGTGGTCGGTAAATATTTAGCACCTTTTTCCAATGAGGTAATGTCTCCAAATTTTTAGAGCGTGCACAACTGCGGCCAACTCCAAATCATGCATAGGATAATTCCCTTCGTGGGGTCATAGCTGGCGAGATGCGTAGGCCACAACCTTGCCGTCTTGCATGAGTACGCATCCAATACCTTTCCGAGATGCGTCACAGTACACATCAAAGCTGCGGTAGATGTCTGGGAGAGTCAACACTGGTGCTGATGTTAATCTAGTCTTTTGCTCGTTAAAGCTCTTGTCACATTCCTCAGTCCATTCAAACTTCTTATATTTCTTGAGGAGCTCTGTCATTGGCTTGGCAATCATGGAAAAACCTTCAATAAAGCGGCGGTAGTACCCGGCTAATCCAAGAAAACTCTGGGTTTCGGATACGGTCGTGGGTGCTGCCCAATCAAGCATGTCTTTCACTTTGCTAGGATCCACCTATGCCTTACGCTGACAGATATGGCCCAAATATCTGACTTGCTTGAGCCAAAACTCACACTTGCTGAATTTTGCATAGAGCTGATGGTCACGGAGTCTCTGCAAGACTGCTCTTAGATGTACCTTGTGCTCTTCTTCACTTTCTGAGTATAAGAGAATGTCATCGATGAAGACCACCACAAAATTATCCAAGAAATCCATGAATACCTTATTCATCATATGCATGAAAAAGGTCGAGGCGTTGGTGAGACCGAAAGACATCACTGTATATTCGTAAACACCGTATCGGGTAGTGAATGCGGTCTTAGGAATATCTTCCTTCTTGATCTTGAGCTGATGGTATCCGGTCCTCAAATTAATCTTGGAAAATACTTTTGCCCCACCGAGTTGATCAAATAAATCATCAATCCTTGGCAGTGGATATTTGTTCTTGATAGTGACATCATTCAACCGATGGTAGTCCAGACACATTCTGAGACTGTTGTCTTTCTTGTCCACAAATATTGCAGGTGGTCCCCATGGTGAAGAGCTCGGACGGATATATCCTTTCTAAAGAATCTCATCAAGCTGTTTCTTTAACTCCACTAGTTCTGACGAAGGCATTTGATAGTATTTCTTATATAACGGTGTGGTCCCGGGCACAAGGTCAATTGCAAACTCAAGCTCTCGGTCTGGCAGCATTCCTGGTCATTCCTCAGGGAATACATCAGGGAACTCACTGACCACAGGAATTAATTCCAATTCTTCAGCTACAACGGTGAAGACCAATTCTCTCTTGGGGATGCTTCTACGGGCGTAGAATTTTTTGGATCGCCATTCTTGGCTTGTTAAGGTGACTTCTCGGGTCGCACAGTTGATGCATACTTGATATTGGGTCAACTAGTTCATTCCCAAAATAACATCCAACTAGGCAGACTCGATGACTATCGAAGAAGTTGGAAAATGGACTCCCTTGATATCAATTTCCAAATTACGGTAGACCAGATTGCTTTTGAGCATGGATCCCAGGGATTGTACCGTCATACTTTTTGGCAAAATCGAGAAAGGAAATCTTTTTTGGGCAACGAAACTCCACGAAAAAAAAGAGTGGGAAGCCCTAGAGTCAAACAAAATTGTTGCAGGTGTGCTATTAACAGGAAACATACCAATGATGACATCTGGGTCTTCTTGCGCTTCGTCTGCGGAGAGGTGGTGAATTTGCTCTTGGATGGTCCTCTGGACAGGGTATGGCCCCATGTGGTTGACTTGCGGCCGGGAGGCATTTGACTTGTCGTTCTTGGGGAACTGTCTGGCATAATGTCCGGTTTGCCTACAGTTGAAACATGAGTTGTTGCGCTGACACTCTTCGTGCATTGGACTGGTCACGACATTCTTGACTTGAGTAGTGGTCTTGTTCACAATCTGCTGCCAATTTGTTTTGTACTCAACTTGCGTCTGCTGCCAGGTTTGAGCCTTCTACACTAGTTGTCTGTCCTTCTTAGGCTCGAATTTACGCTTGTGGTCATTATTCGTGGGACGGTTGTCGTGCATAGGCTTGTTCTCCCTCTCTGCAATGAGGGATTTCTTTACCAAATTCTGGATGTCTGGGAACTCGAGCATACTGAGAGTGCACCTGAGGTGTTGATTTAATCCTCCGAGAAACCTGTCGGCGTTCTGGATATGGGGGTGTCCAGACCTGCCTGCCTGCGGCCCACCACATGGCTCCGTCGAAGGCTTGGTATGGCCCAGCTTAGACATCAACAGCTCAAGACCCTCGCGAGGGGCCAAGCCTCGCGGGGCGGACGACACCAAGACCCCCAAGGGGATCGGCCTCTTCAGGATGGCTCCTGAGGGGCAGAGAGTTCTATGCAAGGTGCACCTCACGAGGCTCAGCTGACGTGATCCATGATGAACAAGGACAGGCCGGCGCCAGGTGGGCGCTAGCGGGGGCAGAGCACCAGCTTCCTCTTTGGTGCAAGGGAGGCAAGCCACATGCGCAGAATCCCGAGGAATCAGCCAAAGGTTTCCATTCTGGTGCAACAAGACCAAGACCGCCAGGACGGAGGTCATCGCCGAACCCACCATAGCGTCACGACCAGAGGCTTTTCGCAGGCAAAGACTACGTTTGTCGGGATAAGCTGTACTACTTGTCCCATTTAAAATCCGACTGTTGTGGGATCCCTTCCCGCCAACATATGGGAAGAGGACCAAGGCCACTATAAATAGGACTAGCCACCACCATAGAGGGGCATCTGATCGAGGTCACATCTCAACAGCTCCCCTGAGCTCAAGAACACCTCACCTCCTGAGGCTAGTTCATCCACTGTACTAGTTCATCCTGAGCCTTTCGAGGCAATCCACCAAAATGCTAGAGTAGGGTATTACACCGCATGGTGGCCCGAACTAGGATAAACTGTTGTGTCTCTTTGTCTCTTCGATCTCGACGTGCTAGGCTTAGGAGGATCGCAAGTAGGCAGTCTGGGTAGGTTGAGATCTCCGCATGCACCCCAGAGTTTGAACCTCTCAAGGGTTTGCGGATCCCATAATCCGACATTTGGCGCGCCAGGTAGGGGTGCGCCAGAGATCTTCTGCCCCGTCCGCTAGTCCGCGCCTCTAGCTCCGATGGCGGGCGCTCCTCTGTCGATTCGGCCGACACGCACCTCCGAAGATGCGTCGAGGCTGCATTGTTTCACCCCCTCCGCGCGGCGGGT
This sequence comes from Triticum dicoccoides, assembly GCF_002162155.2. Lineage (NCBI taxonomy): Eukaryota > Viridiplantae > Streptophyta > Magnoliopsida > Poales > Poaceae > Triticum > Triticum dicoccoides. The sequence continues at coordinate 367,617,848 of NC_041387.1, read as the reverse complement.
GGAGTGTCCACCCAAGTTCAGACCGGAGATGCAGCCACGCTACGATGGCGCGGCGGATCCGGACGGCTTCCTCCATGCGTACGAGGAAGGAGTTTGGGCGGCCGGCGGAGACGACAAGGTGAAGGCCAACCGGCTCCCCATGGCCCTCTTAGGCGCACCACGCGCCTGGTTGCTCAACCTGCCAGGGTCCTCTATGGCCTCCTGGGAGGATCTGTGCGGCCTCTTCCTCGCGCGCTACGCGGTACCGGCGCCCCCCCCCCCCATCGTTGCAGCTCTCCTAGGTGGCTCGCAGGCGCCGCCTTACGACCGCCACATCAAATAGTTCTACGGACAAGTAAGCGCCGCCCAGGCGGTCTCGGGGGCTCCTCCGGGCTGGGTGGCACCCAAGGCCGACCTCACCTTCGGCCCCAAGGATCATCCGGCCGCCACAACCGGAGTGGGCGCGCTCCCGATGCTTTGCGCCCCCACCATCTGCAACGTGGCGGTCACCAAGACCCTCATCGACTGTGGAGCCGGACTCAACGTGCTCTTTGCAAAAACATTTGGCCTGCTGCACATGCCCCCCGACCGGCTACGCCCCACCAAGCCCTTCTCTGGGGTCGGCGGTGGTTCCACCAGCCCCTTAGGGCAGATCTGCCTCCCTGTCACCTTGGGGACCTGCGACAACTACCGCACCGAGCTCATCGACTTCGACATCTCTAGGATCGACCTGCCTTACAACGCCATCCTAGGGTACCCGACCTTGTCCAACTTCGCGGCGGCGACTCACCCAGCATACAACCTCATGAAGATGCCTAGCAGCAACGGTGTCCTCACAGTGGCAGGGGACACCAAGGACGTGTTGTAGGCACTCAAGCTCGCCTTCAGGTCTGCGGCATCCGCGCTGCCTGATGAGAAGGGGGCCCCAGAAGCCCCCGGAGCTGCGCCGGCCAAGAAGAAGCAGTTGTTCTCCCAAGACCGGGCCTAGACGAAGCAAGTGCTGGTCAACAAGGAGGGAATAACCAGTGCCACCTTCACCACAGGGGATAGCCTCCCTCGGGACCAAGAGAAAGTGTTGGTCGACTTCTTGAGCGCCAACAAGGATGTATTCGCTTGGGAGACCAAAGACCTGGTCGGGTTCACGAGGGGAATAATTGAGCACCACCTGAAGGTATTACCAAACTTGAGACCAATGAACCAGAAGGCTCGTCGTTATTCCACCAATAAGCAGGCCTTCATCGTCCAAGAAACCCCTAAGCTGCAAGCTGCAGGGGTCATCATGGAAGTGCGGTACCCGGAATGGCTGGCGAACCCCATCGTCATCCCCAAGAAAGGAGGGAAGGAGCGCATGTGTGTCGACTTCACCAACCATAACAAGGCATGCCCGCAAGATCCTTTCCTGCTTCCCCGTATTGACCAGATCGTGGACTCCACCACTGAATGCGACCTGTTGTGCTTCTTGGATGCCTTCCCGGGCTACCACCAGATCAAGATGGTCATGCAAGATGTGGAGAAAATGGTGTTCCTGACCCCCTGTGGGGTGTACTCCTACACCTACATGCCCTTCGGGCTGCGTAATACCGGGGCTACCTTCCAGCGACTGATGCATATCACCCTGGGCTCATAGCTCGGGAGAAACACAGAGGCCTATGTTGATGACATAGTGTTGAAGTCTCGGGAGGCCAGGACCCTGATAGAAGATCTGGAGGAGACGTTTGCCAGCTTGCGCAAGGTGGATCTTCGGATCAATCCTGAGAAGTGTCTGTTCGGGGTTCCCTCTGGCAAGCTGTTGTGCTTCCTGGTATCGCACAGAGGAATCGAGGCCAACCCAGGGAAGGTCAAGGCAATAGAAGACATGAGCCCCCCGCAGACCCTGAAGGAGATGCAGAAGCTGGCGGGCTTCATAACGTCACTTGGGAGCTTCATCTCCAAGCTGGGGGAGCGCGCCCTCGCGTTCCTCAAGCTGATGAAAAGGAAGGAACCGTTCGAGTGGACCCCGGAGGCAGATGCAACTTTTCAAGACCTCAAGAGATATCTGACTAGCCCGTCAGTGATGGTGGCGCCGCGCCTTCTCGAGCCCTTGGCGCTCTATCTGGTAGTCACCCCTCACTCAACCAGTGCCGCCCTGGTGGCGCTAAGGAAGAAGCGCCCGTCCAAGAAACCACGCCAGGATGCACAACCACCAAGCAAGTGGCAACACCCTCAGGACAATGTGTCAGGGGCCTCGGCCGACCTAGTGGTCGATATTCGTCCCGAGGCTACGATTGACCCCACAGCTGGGGGGCTCCCGAGGACGGGCCTCGTGAAGCCATTGAAGACCCACACCCTCAGGAAGAGCAAGAATCTGTTGATGCCTCTCTCCTCGTTGAGCACCCTGTCTACTTCGTCAGCACGGTGCTGAGGGAGGCATGGGCGCGCTACCCCATGCCCTAGAAGCTCTTGCTCGCGCTCCTCGTCGCCTCCCAAAAGCTATGCCACTACTTTCAAGGCCACCCCATCAAGGTTGTTTCGGCGTACCCACTGGAGAGGGTGCTCCGGAGCACGAACACCGCCGAGCGAGTTGCAGAATGGAACATCGAGCTTCAGGTGTTCCATCTCGAGTTTAGCACCACTAGGGTTATCAAGGGTGCGGCCCTCGGGGACTTCGTGGCCGAATGGACTGACATCCCCGACCATGGGGTGAGCGAGGACCGCTCCCTTTTACCAGGAGACGAGGAACCAGACGGGTGGATCATGTACTTTGACGGAGCATTCGCGCGACAAGGCGCAGGAGCAGGGGCCGTCCTCATCTCGCCCACCAAGTACAATCTCTACAACGTGGTGCAACTCTGCTTCCGGTAGGGCGATAAGGTCTCCAACAACATTGCGGAATTCGAGGGCTTGCTTGCTGGTCTCAGGGCCGCGGCGGCGCTAGGGGTGAAGCGCCTCACCATCAAGGGCGATTTTCATCTCCTCATCAACTTCTCCAACAAGGAATACATGCCCAAGGACGAGCACATGGAGGCATAAATAGAAGAGGTACGCAAGATGGAGAAGCGGTTCATGGGCTTGGAGCTGCATCACGTGCCACGAGGGACGAACAAGGAGGCGGATGATATCGCCAAGAGAGCCTCCAGAAGGCTCCCTCAGGAGCCGGGGGTGTTTGAGGAGCGGCTCTTCAAGCCGTATGCGGCTCCCCCCACAACGACTCTAGCACCGCCTAAGGAGGACCTGCCCCAGGTGCCTTCGACGGGCGCCCCAGCATGTAGCTACCCCACGGGGGCCCACCTGTTGCTTGCAATCGAGTCTCAGGAGGGGTGCTGGACTGCAGAGTTCAAGGCGTACCTACTTCAAGGGACCTTGCTAGAGAAGGAGGAGGATGCCGAGCACATGGGTCGTCAAGCCACTGTGTAATGCATCCAGGACGGTGAGTTATATCGCAAGAGGCCCAATGACGTTTCATTGCGGTGCATCTCCAGGGAGCAGGGGCTTGAGCTGCTAGTGGACATACATGGTGGGGACTGAGGGCATCATTCCTCTTCATGCACTCTGGTGGGCAAGGTGTTTCGCAGCAGCTTCTACTGGCCCACCGCGCCCAACAATGCCACGGAGTTGGTGCGTTCCTGTGAGGCATGCTAGTTCCACGCCAAGAAAATTCAGTAGTGCGCGCAGGGCCTCCAGACAATCCCGCTCACATGGCCATTCGTGGTCTGGAGGCTGGACAACTTGAGGCTGTTCCCTCAAGTGCCAGGGGGCTACCGATACCTCTACGTCGCCATCGACAAATTCACCAAGTGGGCGGAGGTGGAGGCCGTTCGCACCATTCCAGCTGGATTGGCCATCAAGTTCATCAAGGGAATCGTGAGTCGATTTGGGGTCCCTAACCGCATCATTACCGACAACGGCTCGCAATTCACTAGCAACCTTTTCAAAACATACTGTGCTAACCTTGGAATGCACATATGCTACGCTTCAGTAGCACACCCCCGGAGCAACGGCCAAGCCGAGCGGGCCAATGCCAAAGTCCTGAGGGGCCTGAAGACAAGAACCTTCAACAAGAAGCTCGAGGCCTGTGGCAGGGGCTGGCTCAACGAGCTATAGTCCATGTTGTGGTCCATCCGCACCACCGCTACCAGGCCAATGGGAGAAACGCCGTTCTTCCTCGTCTACGGAGCAGAAGTGGTTCTCCCACACGAGGTCAAGCATCGCTCCACGCTGGTCCTGGCATTCGACGAGGCGCCTCAGGATGCCACGCGGGGGATGGATCTCATGCTGGGGGAGGAATGCCGCCGTCAAGCCTTGCTCCGGGGGGCAAGATACCAGCAGGTGCTGCGGCAGCACCACTGCCACAGAATCTGCTCCAGGACGCTAGAGGTGGGCGACCTCGTCCTAATGCGGGTGCTCTCCAGGGAGGGGCCGCACAAGCTGTCTCCCATGTGGGAGGGCCCGTTTAGGACTGCCCGTGTCTCCAGGCCTGGCGCCGCACACCTGGAGACACAGGACGGGGTCCCCATCCAGAATGCCTGGAACATCCAGCACCTCCGAAAGTTCTACCCTTGAAGAAAGGCTCCGGCTGTGAAGCATGGCTCAGGCCTATGAAAGTCTCCGCTCGTGACACTCTCACGTACTAATGAGTGGGGCTGTACATGCCCCGGAGTGTCTTGAGAGTCGCCCTGGGAGTTCATGGGGGCTCCCTCCCACGTCTTAGTGGCAGCACTTAGCTCCACGCTGGTGAGAAGATTAGATTACGTGCCGGGCGCGGCTGTTCCTTTGCTTTCCGAAGTTGCTTGCAGTTTTTAGTGATCTTTCAATGGATTTGGTACTTTCGAATTTTGGTCCGTCGAGTTAATTTCTTCTCCTGAGCCGCTTTTGGCCTAGGGACAGGAGAAAGGTGGCAGTTGCCTGTCACTTTCTCTTGCGCGCCTCGCGCGTGGGGCCAGGCAGGTGTGTGCATCTTGGATCTGCCCTCGCCCGCGCGCACCGCACCGAACCCTGCTCCCCTGGTGCTTCGGCCTTGTCCTCGCGAGGAGCCCTCGATCAAGCTCACAGGCATCAGCACCCCTCATATCCGTGCCGCCCCGGGCAACGCGACGCGGTGCATTAAGTCAGAGTTAATCTATGGCAGGGGGCTCGCATAAGGAGGAGTAAGGTGCTCATCAGTTTTTCTTTTCCTCTAAAAGCAGCTCTGCGGTGGCTCCTGAGACCCCGAGGCCTCCCTCGAGGCCTGAGACCTTCAGCTCCCTAGGAAGGGGCCTTGTTGAGTACCTAAAGCCAGGTCCTCACGAGACGGAAAACCACTGCGCACATATCAAGCTAAGTTTCCTATCCTAGCTTACTCAGAGCGCAAACGTTACAACACAGCATCAAGATAGCAAGCATAGCATAAAGGGCATAACTGCCATAGTTCATTACATGCGCCCATGGGGTACACCATCTTTTTTTCGAATTACAGGAGAAAGGAAAGGCTAAACAAAGAAGGCCCAAGGCGTACGTACCTGGCACCAGCGCTGCATCCTCAAGCAGCGCCTCAAGGTGGCCCAGCGGTCCACCAGTTCCCCTATAGGTGACCTGGGGCTGTGGCCGGCCTTGAGTCCATGTTTGGCGGCCCCCAGCCTCACACCTGGCTCCTCTCCAGCTTCACTGGAGCGTTGCAGCGGGATGAACCACCAACATCCTCGACCCGGGCACGACGACGTGGGGGCCGGTCGTAGCCACCACTGCTCGAGCTCTCATCCGAGGAAGAGCTGCCGTCGCGGGAAGAGGAGTGCACGCTGCAAAGGCCAAGCTCACCTTCGCCACCTTCGTCATCCGCTGCCATCCTCCGGGCAGCACCCCACGCAACGACCCTCCTCCTTGAACACCCTCACATAGAGGGTCGCCAGTCCGTCATTCTTAAAGTGGAGGGTGCACCTTCCGCCCAGGCCTCACGCACGGGCAAACATCTGCCAGCCGCGGGTCAGGACCACGCTGCTGGAGGCGGCGACCTCCGCCCCGACCCATGAAGCTCTGCTGTAGCAGCCATTGACCTGCAGCCAGAGACCATCGAGCCCTGAGGAAGGAAGCTTGCCAGAGAAGAAATGCGGAAGCGGGAGCGAGGTGACGGCCGGGCTCTTTTGACCACACCACGAATTCAAGGAGCACTTCCAAAGAGGAGGAGTGCGTCCGAGGCGTGCGCACGATCACGTCGCGCCTCCCCTCATCATGGGGGCTGCTCTGAAGCCAGTGGCCCCCGCCACGAGAAGAGGTGTCATCGCGGGATCCAAGAGAAGCGCCGGCTCTAGGGGGTTGGCGCCCGCGCCCCCTAGGGGCCACCACAGGAGCCGCGGGATGCTTGCGGGGACGACCGCGACCTCTCTTGGGAGGCGGAGAGGCCGGTCCCTCCTTGGAAGCTTTCCCCTTCTCAGCCACCAAAAACCTCCTCGGTGACGCCATGGAAGCGAGAAACATAAGAAGCAGGCGGCGGGAAGACGAAGGAGAGATGAGCGAGGGGTTCTGCCACCCCCCTCATTTATAGCCAAGGAAGGCCAAACGCCAGCCTCCACGACCTCGCGCCATGATGATCTTCTGCATGCCGCATCATTCTGTCAAGTCGAACAGTTGCCGAGGCGGCATGGGGAAGTGGAGACGCCCATGTCCCATCAACCGCCACGTGTCATCAAGGCCGCAGGAGGTTAGCACCCGAGCCGCTCCACACTTGCCCTTTGGCTTCGCCTGGAAGCCAACTTCAAGCGCGCCTTGGTCCCGGGGGCTACTGTCGGCGTTCTGGATATGGGAGTGTCTGGACCTGCCTGCCTGCGGCCCACCACGTGGCTCTATTGAAGGCCCGGTATGGCCCAGCTTCGACATCAACAACTCAATCCCCTCGCGAGGGGCCAAGCCTCGCGATGCGGACGATGCCAAGACCCTCGAGGGGATCAGCCTCTTCAGGCTGGCTCCCGAGGGGCGGAGAGTTCTATGCAAGGTGCACCTCATGAGGCTCAGTTGACGTGAGCCATGATGACCAAGGCCAGGCGGGCACCATGCGGGCGCCAGCGGGGGCAGAGCGCCAGTTTCCTCTTCAGTGCAAGGGAGGCAAGCTACAGGCGCAGAGTCCCGAGGAATCAGGCAAAGGTTTCCATTCTGGTGCAACAAAACCAAGACCGCCAGGACAGCAGCACGGAGGTCATCGCCGAGCCCACCACAGCTTCACGACCAGAGGATTTTGGCAGGCGAATACTACTTTTATCAGGATAAGTTGTACTACTTGTCCCCTTACGAATACGGTCATTGTGGGATCCCTTCCCGCCAACATATGGGAAGAGGACCAAGGCCACTATAAATAGGACTAGCCACCACCATAGAGGGGCATCTGATCGAGGTCACATCTCACCAACTCCTCTGAGATGAAGAACACGTCACCTCCTGAGGCCAGTTCATCCACTGTACTAGTTCATCCTCAGCCCTTCAAGGGAATCCACTAAACCGATGGAGTAGGATATTACACTGCAAGGTGGCCCAAACCAGGATAAACTGCTATGTATCTTTGTCTCTTCGAGCTCGACGCACTAGGCTTAGTAGGATTGTGAGTAGGCAGGCTGGGTAGGTTGAGATCTCCGCACGCACCCGAGAGTTCGAACCTCTCAAGGGTTTGCGAATCCCAATCCGACAAAACCTGTTGATCTTCCTCTCTTCCATGGCCACATCATAGAGAGAATAACGGGCCAAACAATTGAACTTGTGCAAATATTCACTTACTAACAGACTTTCTTGGGTGAGAGCAAGGAATTCACATTGCTTCACCTTCATAATACCGGTGGGAATATGGTACTTGCGGAAATGGTCCTTGAAATTAATCCAATTGATTTCTTCGTCCGCAGGCCACATAGCTTTAGCATTATCCCACCATATAGCATCAGCTCCCTCAAGATAGTGTGTAGTGAATGGAACCTTGTCAGATTCTTCAGTATGAGAAATCTCAAGCTTTTTCTCAATAGTTTGCAACCAATCATCAGCTTCCAAAGGATTAACCACTTGACTGAAACTAGGAGGTTTAGTCCTTTGAAAATCTAATAGTTTAAGTGATGACCATCCTGAGTTCCATTCTGCCCAACCATAGCTTGCACACTTTTTAACAACCCAATCAGATCGTTTTTCCTTCTTTCTTCAAACATGCGCATAATTTGTTGAGTGGAGGGCGGATGTGGCGGTGGAGGCGGTGGTTGCGGATAGAACTCGGGGGAATGTCTTGCTTGTCTTGCTGAGCGACGAACAGGGACATCCTCACAAGCATGCCTACTGCTGCCTCCCCGCATCATCCTATTGTTTGTTTTTCCCAATAAAAAGCAACCGCGATAAGCAACATCCAAAAATGGGAAGAAAATCCAGCGACAAACCCTAAAGCACTACTAGGAAAAGGGCTATAGCCAATATGGACATTAATGGCGCACCACATATAGGTACGCCATTAAACTCCAAATACTAATGGCGCACCACATCCACGGTGCGCCACTACTAACATTTTTTTTATTTTTTTTCAAAACTAGTAATGGCGCACCAGGAGATAGTGCGCCATTACTTGTTAAACTAGTAATAGCACACCACACCCTCGGTGCGCCACTACTAACAATTTTTTTTTACTTTTTTTCAAAACTAGTAATGGCGCACAAGGGGATAGTGCGCCATTACTAGTTCTAACTAGTAATGGCGCACCACGCGCTCGGTGCGCCACTACTAACAATATTTTTTTATTTTTTATTCAAAACTAGTAATGGCGCACCTGGGGATCGTGCACAATTACTAGTTTAACTAGTAATGGCGCACCACACCCATGGTGCGCCATTACTAAC